>NC_056743.1:803359168-803391668 GCF_019279795.1 Protopterus annectens | reverse complement strand
TTTGGATCAAAATGTGCAGAACTTGATTTCCTTTGCCAGCATTCTCCACTAGCCATTCTCTAAAAGTGAAAATGTTGTTGTGGCCAATTCAGTTACAAAATGGACTTTCTCTGTCCCAGCTGGTAGAGGATGTTCTTGCCAGCAGAATGATATGTATTGCATGATGGTCAGATGCTGGACAACAGAAATCAATTATTCTGGATGCAGATTGGTGTTAGGAAAGGAGATGTAAACATTAGCCTCAGTCAGTGACATCTGTGTGCCTTATCACTAACCTGCACTGATCAAATCAAACTACAATACCTTCAGGCATACTTTCTTTCCACTACTGGATCCCACATTGAGCACCTTGTTGGAAAACTGTTGAACACATTCAAGTTTGATGATCAAATCTTATGTATGTGCAAAGCAAAATGCTAGCTTTTCAGCTATCTTCTCACTTTAAAGTATAGATGCCAGAAAATAATTCTTCAAATCACATGACTTTAAATTCAGCATGTGGTAGCTTGTGGAGCACAATATGTTATGTTAATAAAGCTTTGAAATTCTTCTGTGAGTATGTGGCCATAATATACTTTAGTGAAATTACATTAACTTGAATGGCGCACAGCTCCACATGATCTTGGTAGTAATTCATTGAATGTTAACACGTGCTTCTCCACAGGGTCTTTGTTGGCAAGACAGTGATGTTTCAAGGATTTTATTTATTTACATTTTTAACCAGGAATGTCTAGCTAGGAGATCACATTTTCAGTAGTGTCCTATGGAGATAACTCAGAGGTAATAAACAGCAACATGAAAACAACAAGCTACACAACACATTATACAGTTAAATAATTCACACAACATAACTGGAATTATGTACACAGCAGAGAAATGGTAACATATGAAATGAATGAATACACTTATGAATATACTTATATGTGTCACATGAATTACATTTTCTAAAGCAAATATTAATACAAATTAATATAAAGTGTAGCAATCCAAAAAGACTCATTATAGCTTTAACTGGCTGATAGGTCCAACAGTTGCACAGAACAAGGGTGATATAGTAGGGACTATATGCAGGTGGCTTTAGTAGGGGGATGGAATAATCAGCTGATGTCTCAGTTGCATATCCACAAGGAATTTAATAACAGATAAACTTTTTAGTTCCTATTTTGGCTGGGAGTGTATTCCAAAGTTGTTTTAATACGGGTTAAAAACAATGAATCACTGAATTTAATAAAGGACATGGGAATATGGACCAGGTAGTGACGGGATTGCCTATGGGTCTGGTGAAAGGCCTCTATAATTAATATCTTTAGATAAAGATAGACAGTATGGGTAGAATGTGACTTTGTGAGCTATGTATAGTTGTATAGAAATGAAGTGGTAGTTATATTCAGTCCAACCAAAATCATGCAAACAGACAATGATGGGTGCATGTATTGTGCTCAGAAGCAAAATGGGAAATGCTATTATATGCATGTTTCTGTTTGCTTTGAAGTGGTGAAATTAAGTTATTAAAATGATCTAGCTATGAAGAGTCTACCTTTGATTGTTAGGAAAGATTTAGTCTTGTACAGTGTATCCAAAGTCAAGTTTTTTTTTTCATTTGTGCTGTGTATTTCAAAAGTAATACCAAAAGTCTTATCTCTTTCAGTTTCTAGTTAGGGGGTGATATGGGTTGAGTGGTATGAGCTTGTGATTGCAGCAGTGGGGCTGTGTAGAGTTGTTTAAGACAGAAAAGCACTGATTTTGTCTTTGAAGCACTTAGGAGCATAACTATGAAATTTATCCATGTTTCAAATGTCTAAAAAGATGATTGCAGAAGAGAAAATAGGATATGCAGGGTGGAACAAGAGACCGCAATTGTGCGGTTATCTGCACACCAAATGGATATGGCATTGCCTATTTTGTGTGCCATATTATTCACGAAAGAAGCAAAGAGAAGTTGGCCAAGCAATGAGACTTGCAGGATACCAGTGACAACAGGGCATTGAGCAAATGTAGCAGAGCTCCATTTCATCCCTTGTGACATGTTCTGTAGGTAGCTATTGAACCATCTGATAATGTTTGCCAAGAAGCCTGTATTCTTCAAGTTTGTATTTGCTATGTAACACAGTTTTGAAAGCTTTTTGATAACTCCAAGAATATTGCACCTATAAATTTTCTAGTGTGGAAGTTTACTTAAAATATATTAAATCAGGTAAAAACAGGCTGTGCTAGTTCCATAACTGGATTTAAATTCATGCTGAGTATGTGACAACATTTTTGACATATTCCATTAGTTGTTTGTAGATGCATTCTCTCTATAATTTTAGAAAAAAAACTGATGGAAGCAAGGCAATTGAATGATAGCTGTTCACAGATGCAGAAAGGCAGCCTTAGGTAGGGGAACAATTGAATGGTAGCTGTTCACAGATGCAGAAAGGCAGCATTAGGTAGGGGAACAATTGAATGATAGCTGTTCACAGATGCAGAAAGGCAGCTTTAGGTAGGGGAACAATTGAATGGTAGCTGTTCACAGATGCAGAAAGGCAGCCTTAGGTAGGGGAACAATTGAATGATAGCTGTTCACAGATGCAGAAAGGCAGCTTTAGGTAGGGGAACAATTGAATGGTAGCTGTTCACAGATGCAGAAAGGCAGCTTTAGGTAGGGGAACAATTGAATGGTAGCTGTTCACAGATGCAGAAAGGCAGCTTTAGGTAGGGGAACAATTGAATGGTAGCTGTTCACAGATGCAGAAAGGCAGCTTTAGGTAGGGGAACAATTGAATGGTAGCTGTTCACAGATGCAGAAAGGCAGCCTTAGGTAGGGGAACAATTGAATGGTAGCTGTTCACAGATGCAGAAAGGCAGCTTTAGGTAGGGGAACAATTGAATGGTAGCTGTTCACAGATGCAGAAAGGCAGCTTTAGGTAGGGGAACAATTGAATGGTAGCTGTTCACAGATGCAGAAAGGCAGCATTAGGTAGGGGAACAATTGAATGATAGCTGTTCACAGATGCAGAAAGGCAGCTTTAGGTAGGGGAACAATTGAATGATAGCTGTTCACAGATGCAGAAAGGCAGCTTTAGGTAGGGGAACCACAGAAGACTGTTTCCAAAAATGGTGCTGAATGCTCTCCATGAAGGGTCTATTAATGAATATAGTGACTGAGTAGACAATGGAAGATACAGTATTTTTTTTAAATTTCTGTTGGAAATTAGTATATTGACTTTCGTGAGAAGTTTACAGACAGAGGAGGTAGAAATTGCTAGAATGAAACAATGAATGATGCTTGTTAAGTGTCGACTGTATATTGCATATTGGAATGGAATTGGAGAATTAAGAAAGTGCGTAGAGAAACTGTTGGATATTGAGGTAGGTATCATTCAATTGTGGGAAGGGTGAGAAGGTGTTTAGTCAACCAAGGTGAAGGAAATGGTTAAGTGAGTTCTGGAACACTTGTAGGGTTGTGTATGTGCTGCTTTAGCTGTTCAATGAAATCACATTTTTTCCCTAGTCACACTGTTATTCTTTATATTATTTCATGTTGTGCAAAATTTGCTGAGATCAGAGATTATTTATTTTTTTATATGAGTGCCATATGCGGTCCCTGTCAGTCATATGTTACTTAATTTCTTAATTTCTGGGGTAATCCAGGCCAGTGGTGACACATGAATGTTTTTTTTTTTTCAAATGGATTATGAAAGACATCCTGAAGCTATCACTCAGTTTTAAAAAGAAATAAAGGTAGCACTGTGTGTGTGTGTGTGTGTGTGTGTCTGATGAGGGCAATTGTCACCTCCCCAAGTGAATGCCAGCTCTCTCTGTTGATCAGGACATATTTCTTTCAACATTCTAAGTCCAAAACATGTTCATAAGTGGACAGAGAGTGAAATCAACATTCTTTTGACTGTCACTCCAAGCTAAAATGTCATACCACTCCATTTAGTTGGCACCACTTGTAATATAGATGTTGCAAAAAATGCTGAGTGCTTATTGAATTGTCTTCAGTTGAAAAAAAAATATGGTTTTCATTCCTGTGATGAACTTTTCATGTTATATGCAATTGTTTGAAGCTATACAACAGAAACTTGTGAAATACATAACCAAACATTTGATGGGCTAAGCAGACAAATTCCTAAAAGACAGTTAATGTTGTTAACAGATACTATGCTTTACATACTAAAGGGGGCATTATACTTAGAAATGGGTCTGATAAGGGTTGAATATAGTGGCACAATGACCTCCCTAGACCTAGATGCCATGCCCTTACTTATAAGTTGGGCGATATGGAATGATTTTCTTACTATTTTAGACACATGTTGGTTGAAAGCCAGGTTACCATACACATTTATCCCCAAATTCCTGGCTACTGGTTCTATTCTTAAGAGTAGTTTATTAATGATGTAGTTTCCCAGAGTGGCTGATTTCCAAAAAAGGTACTGTTATGCATTTTTTGGAATTGAGTTTTAAGCCATGGCTTTGGTACCAGTCATTTGTTTGCATTAGATCTTCCCAAGAGATGTTAGTAACTTGGAGGGATTCTGTAACTACTCCTACTTTGCAATCATCTGCATACTTGGTCAGCCAGAGGCCCTTGATGTTGGCCTTGACGTCTGAGAAGAAGATGCCAAAGAGGACAGGACCCAGCACAGAGCCCTGAGGGACTCCGCTAGTGATTAGCCCCTTTGTGGGGATGGTCTCTCAGATCCTAACTTTCTGGGTCCTATCTGTGAGCCTAGTAGTTATCCATTGTGTTACATAGGGGTTAATGCCTAATTCCATATGTTTGTTTACAATGCCTGAGTGGGGTATTTTCCCTCCTATGATGAAACCAAACTGGGTGGAGTCCAGTTTCTGAAGGTTTCATATGTCAGTGTTAATCATTTCCATGATAATTCTTTCCATGGCTTTCCATGACTTTTCATACGAGACTACTCAGACTAATGGATCTGTGGTTCCTAGGATCTGCTGAAGGTCCACTCTCATGCAGAGGGATGACTGTTGGAGTTCTCTATTTCATGTGGCACAAAACCTGTTTGGGGGCTATAGTTGAATAGTGACTCCAGTGGCTGTAATAGGTCTTATTTCAGGCTATTTAGGAGGCATCCTGTGATATTACTGGGGCCCATCGAAACTTTGTTCATGGCCTTAGAGATAACAGCTTGGACCTGCTCCCTATTGATAGTTTGAGGGGTTATGTTAGATGATAGTTCTATAGGAGGTGTCTGGGAATAATTGAAGGGTAAAGTTGGAGCTGAATTTGTAGGCCAGTAGATTTGTTATGTCTCCTGACTCGATGAACGTTGCTCCATTTGCAACTAGTTTGTCACACTGTTGTGTGCTCCTTTTGAATTTTCTGACATAACTAAAGAAGGCCTTATGGTTGTCTTTAGCCAAGGAAGCTATCTTTACCTCAAGGTTGGCCTTCTTGGACTTAATTAGCCCTCTTACTTGTCTATTTAGTTTGATGAGAGTGTTTTTATCTTTTCGTGTGTTACTATACCTAAGTATCTATGACATTTTTCTTCTGTTGTACAACTTGTTTAATTTTGGATTCCATCAGGGTGGTTTGTTTTCAGAGTTTATTTTGGGCTTACTTCTGGTAGGTACAGCAGCTTCTGTGCCACCATACAGATGGTTGTACAGAGTTTCTGTCAACATTTCTTGGACGGGCTTGGCATTATGAGAGGTTATCACTTAATAAAATATAGTATGCCTTGGAATAGTTCCCAAATGTTATAGCATTTACTGAAGTTGCAGAATTTATTTTTTTTTTCAAAGGAGACCACTTTGTGACCTGACCGTACCAGAGAAGACATGGCATTGGCTGGGGTGCAGCCTTCTCCCATATTTGTGAGTACAGTGTCCAATACATTTGTACCTCTAGTGGGCATATGCAGTATCTGACCTAGGATGTTTGTGTTTACAAAGTTCAGGGATCGCTGTGCCTGCAAATCTGGGGTCATTTAGGATTCTTAGTCAATTGATTTATAATTAAAATCCCCTATGAGTATGATATTTGGTTGCAAGGCACTGAAGTGAAACTGCAATTTGTTTGTTGCATACAGCCTTAATCAATATGAGGAAGTGTTAGTAATATATATAATGCAAGAAACTGGGAGTGAATAATCACAAGTGATTCAGACCTGGGCTGTGATTGGAAAATAGACTTACCAAACATCAAATAGTCAGCCACAACAGCTAGGGTTACAGATGTGTAACACACTGTGCAGTACAAATTAGAACAGGTAGTGGCAACATAAAGTATATGGATGATTCAAAGCAGGTAGCTTGGCTGTTCAAAGGTCAAAATAATACAGTATGTAGCCCATGCAAACAACTGCATAATTACATGGAAATGAGGAAGCCATACAAATGAGGTACACAGATTATGAAAATGACAGCATCGAACATGGCTGTGATATTCAGAAATATATAAAAGTGCTACAGTGTGCCAGCAAAACCTTATTCTGAACAATAGAGATTTATGATGTGCAGAAAAATGGAGAAGCTAGGTTTATCAGTAGGTATAACAGAACAGCATGTGTTAATGGCCACGCTCAGCACCACAGCCCATGACATGGCACACTCTGACCAAATATACTGATATGTCAGCACTATTATCATCCTATAAATCACCACCTCACAGACCAATTGTTAACCACTGCCATGAGGACAGGAAAACATGCATGAGCTGTATGAACAGTGTCACCCACCAGCAGGATTGAGGAGGATGTATGGAATCCCCAGCTAAGTGAACATAAAGGTATGTGTAAATTAAGCATCTTAGTAAAAGAGAACGTCCTGCATCTTATAGGGAATATGTTATGGATATTGCAGGTGTCTTCCTCACATATCCTGTACCAGCTTCCCAGCATCATTCTGCAGCATGAAGAGGAGCATGTCTGGTTCTTTAGGAGTGCAAGGGAGAGAACCACCACTAGAGTACCACAACTTCATGGGTACTTTACAATATAGCTTGTTTTTCTGATGTGAGGTCCTGAGAGCCACAGATTGCTCACAACTTGCCACTGCAGCCCCTCCTCATCACCAGGGGCTGAGATGCATTAACAGGATGGGCTTCCATTCCCTGGACAGTGAGCTGGTGTGTAACACATATAATATTGTATATAATGTGTCCATATGCCATAGAGCAATTCTCCAGATTTACTCATATGGCACAGGTCTGACCTATACCAATGGTTTGTGTTACAACAGGATCATCTAGTCAGTTAGTGTATACACACACAGGTGGTAAGCATATGGCATTTTATGGAGTAAACATGGAAGCAGGGGTGTAAACCACATAGAATTTTGTGACTGTGTGTTTCAGGTGATGCCAGATATGGCCTGCAGTTCTGCATGACGGCTCCTATCTGAAACCCCAAGTCCACTGCAGAGATGAAGGGGTCTATATCATTTAATTGAAAACTCATTTCATTGAAGCTTAGGGGTTTTGACACATATTCACTAAAAGCTCATTTCACTGAAAGCCCAATTCACTGAAAACTCACTTCACTGAAAATCCATTTCACTGAAACTCATTTCATTGAAAGGTATATATGGCCTTTCCCCCAACTGTTGTGTGATCCTGGAGTTAGTATATAAAGTAAGGGGGGTGTGGGGAGCGTAGCCCCCCCACATATTGTAAATATTTTAAAGCATATAGATGGATACTTACAAGTGTAATGAATAAATTCTTCCGGAAGACAACATATAACCAATTTATGTGGGGGGCTTTGACCCCACACCCCCCTAATGTGGGGGGCTGTGCCCCCCACCCCCCTTACTTTATATACTAACTCCAAGACCGCACAAACATGGGGAATAGGCCATATATACCTTTCATCGAAATGAGATTCAGTGAAATGGGTTTTCAGTGAAGTGAGCTTTCAGTGAAATGGGTTTTCAGTGAAGTGAGCTTTCAGTGAATATGTGTCAATGAATTAAGCTTCAACAAAATGAGTTTTCAATGAAATGATATAGACCAGAGATGAAGTACTACGTTGCCCATGCTGAAACATGAACTGTTACAGAACATTCATTCAGATAATGAAAGAGTTGCACTGCAATATGGGCCTGACTCTTGCAACAAAATTATTGTGCTGTATGCCATGTTATGCAACATGGCAATATGGGAACACCTGGTGTAATAGGCAAACATCTCAGAATAGCCTGTTATAGCAATCGAACCAGCAGTGGAAGAGCAAGGTGCAGAGTCTGTGAATGAGCAAGCATCAGAGGTGACATTGATGAGGCAAGGATGGGTGCAATACATCATGACACTGGTAAAGAAGTGACATCTGGTCTACTGGCCATGACAGAGACAACACAGAATAAAATTATGCGTGCCTTATGACATCTAGGCTAGACAAGGCAGCATGTAGTCTGTCCATTCTGTGCATCACACTTAACAATGCCATGCAGGTTAGGGGATGAGTAAGGCACAGTCATCAGCACCTGCACAAGTTGGGGACACAGTGATAGATATCAGCAATACTATAATATGGGTTGAGTACTGGGGGGCAACTTTGGTAGCTACATACCCTGATAGAAAGCTGTGGAAGTCAGGGATCACATCCTTCAGTGAAGGGTTTGACCTACCATGCCATAACCATTGCCAGTGTCCACTGTGGTATTATGTAGTCTCAGAATTTAATTAAATTCATGGCAGGGAAGATGCAGAACTGTAAGATCATGTGGATTTACCCTAATAGTGTCTCCTGTGTTGGGAGCTTACATAGTATCATAGTCCATGACCTGGATGATGACTATGAGCAGGCTTTGTGCTCCATGTGTCCACTTGGAATATTGAAGGGGTATAACTATGGCACCATTCATGAACAGTCTGGTGAAACAACCCAGGTGTTGAGCTCTCATGACCATGAAACCACTGATGGCCACGAATGACAGGCTGTATAACCATAACTGATATCAATGCCATCTCAGCGATGGTCTGATAGTTTGAGTAGGGTAAACATGTGCTCGCTCATCTTGCATTTGCACTCTCCCCACAGCTATGGACTGTATGGCCTGCAAGGGTAGACCAGGGGCAGTTACCATTTGACTCATCAAAGTACCAGTGGGTGCAACATTTGCCACCAGCAACCTCAGCACTACCATCTGCTCCATGGCTATATATAATCTTTGTCACTGTGCATGTGTTTTATCTCATCATACAAGCCACGGAGAAGAATAATTATCTTCCCCATGCTGGTGGAAGGAGTTGCCTGTGCCTGGAGCACTAATCTGCACACATCTGCTGAATAATGCTGAGTGTTGAATCCAAACCATTGGTAGACATGCACCTGTAAAACTGAGGGGTCAGCCTGGACTTATACAAGGGCCTCTAACATGGGGAGTCTATGTGAGCCCTCTCACAGTATTGTTGCAGACAGTATCATTGTATGAATGGACTGTCCCATGTGCGCATTTTCATCATCATCATCATAGTTTTGTAGGTAAGTACTAGGCTAGCTGTCCTTGAGTGCCATTTTATGCCTAGCCAGTTTCCCTTTTTGCGCTCAAAATAACCTATCCCATTTGGTTAGAAATTGGCTTTCCCCATTCCTTGGTTAATAATTATGTATTATCCCTAATAAGAACAACTGGGATTATAACATAAATAATGTGAGGGGATCCATGCATGGGATACAACATTTAGGAACAGCATCTGTCCATTAGTAGTACAGGGGGCAGTCCTGGGATAAATTTTCTGCTTCCCATCTACAGATCCAAGTTGCAGCTGAATACGTACAGGGATGATGTTACAGAAGAGGTTTAGATCACTTGACTGAGTATTTTTGATGTCATTTGACTTGCTGATGTACAGTAAATCCATCAGTACTGGGTTGAAGGATGCCCTACATGCTAGACACAGGTTACTTCTTAACAGTGTATAGGACCCCAAGTATAGAGCTTTGAGTTGGTTCATATACGACCTGTTGTTTAGGCCGTGTATACTTTTAGTAAGGTATTTTCATGGTGTTCCAGCTGTTCCGTGTGTATGGACAGATACATGCCAAAGGGGGCATTATATTCAATGACTGGCCTAAAGAGGGTTGAGTAAAGGGGAACAATGACATCCCTAGATCTAGACACAATCCCTTTATTTATAAGTTGTGCAATATAGAAGGGCTTTCTTTCAACAATGGATACATGTTGGTCAAAATTTAGGTCACTAGCCACATAAGCCCCCAAATCCCAAAGAACTGGGTCAACTCTTAGGATGTATTGTTAATGTGCTAGTTCCCTGGGGTAGATGACTTCCCGAAGGATAATGTTTTGACATTTAATTTCAGTCCATGATTTTGTCACCAGTTATTTATTTTGGACAAACCTTTCTGCAGGATTCCAAGTTATTTGTGGATTCAATGACTGCTCCTAGCTTGCAGTCATCAGCGAACATAGTCAGCCAGAGCCCTTTAATATTGGCTTTTACTTCATAAATGTAGATGCCAAACCGAAGTGGTCCCAGCACAGAATCCTGGGGGACTCCACTAATGACTGGTCTCTTTGTGTAGGTAACAACCTCTATTTTGATTTCCTGCATTCTATCTGTGAGCCAGATGGCAATCCCACAGGTGGCATAGGAGTTTATTCCCAGTTTATTTAGCTTTTCTACTGTGCACGAGTGGGGAACTGTGTCAAAGGCTTTGACCAGGTTGAGGTATACAGTATCTACACTTTTGCCTTCATCCATTGCTTTGGTGACCTTTTCAAAAAAATCCACCAGGTTGAGTATGCATGACCTGCCCTTGATGAATCTAAACTGAGAAGGGTCCAGTGTTTGGAGGTTTCCTATTTTGTGATACTTATGGGTCTGTAATTGCATGGCTGCATGGAAGGCCCTTCCTTATACAGGGGAATGACTGTAACTGTTCTATATTTGCTTAGTACAAAACCTGAATGAGGTTGAGATTGAACAGTGTTGTTAGGGGTGTGTCTAAATTGTGCTTCATGCTATTTAGGATGCATCCAGGGATATTGTCAGGACTCATTGATGCAGTATTTTTATAGCACTTTTATGACTTGGTCTTGCAGACCGGTTCAGTAAAAACTTCACCCCTCTCTACCCCCAATCAGTAATCCAGGATATACCCAACACCTGAATCCCACCCGTATGTCTAAGGAACAAGTCACTACCACCCATTCAAAGTCTAAAAACACAGCTTCCATGGGATCTGATAACATCCCATGCTGCATCCTGCATCAACTCAGGTTCTCCTGACGAAAGTGACAAATGTTTTGAAAAGTGATGGGTGTGGTGGCATATAAAAGTGCTTTGAATGTTCAAACATATTAAATGATTGAGATATTTTAAAATGAAATAGGTTAACTAATGATGACAGAATGACACAGAAATCCTGACTATTGCAGAATTTATTAGGGTGCCAAAAAATATCAACCAGAAAACTTAAATCTACTGAAGAAGAATTGTTGAAACATAAGAAAAAATAAATTGCAATGAGGCTTGTGAGTTTACAGTAACAAGAAAGTGCTCCAATGAAAACTGTAAATACCCTTGTAATAGGATGAATGCGAAAGATATGCTGAGTCTGTATCAGAACTCCACTGGAAATGGAAACATCATCAGAAGAACTCAGATTCCCCTACCAGTGGTCGGGCCTGTAATAGATAAGGATGCTCATTGATTGGCATCTCCCATAATTATGAGCAATGTTTCCATTCCGGAAACAAGTTATTTATTTTTTACTTTTCCTTTTTCTCTGTGATTGTGTGGCCATTGACTTGGCATAAACAGGCACTTGTAATCCAGGCAAAGCCTGGCTGTGTTCATGAAGATGTAGCTTCATCTGGACATCATCTGGACATCACTCCAAGAATGATAGGGGATAGGATGGCACCATGGCACTTTGCAACAGCAGTAGAAATGCCAGTTTTTCAAAATGTTCTTTCATTTCATCAGATTTCGAAATGTAAGAGAGTGATAAACAGAAGAAGCTCCAATTTCAAAATAAGTACACAAAATCAAGCACAAGAATTAGAATTTCATCTCAGTTGGGGACGAAAGCCAGGCAGCAAATTAACAGCAATTAAATTAAATTAAATTAATTAGATGTTCTATATAATTATCAACCATGGGATGGGTAAGGCCAGTCTATAACTAAATGGGACATGTTATTTTGAGCACAAAAAGGCAAACTGGCTAGGCTTAAATTGGTCTGGAAAGGCAACTAGCCTACCCATGAACCTAAAAGCAATCAAGGTTATATTCCAATTAGAAAAAAAACTGTATAAAAATTAAAACTTTGTCATTTAATACCAGCTGTACTGCATGTGAAATGTATTTAAACATTGTGATACCTCTGTCCTGCACAAAATAAAGACTTTTCGTGTATTTGCTAATATTTACAGAATATCATTAAAATAGAATTTCCTTTGTTAAATTACAGTGTGAAACATATTTCCACAGCTGTTACGAAGTATAACTTGATTGTTTTAAGCTAATAAGGGAATCAATTTGCAACATTTCACAATAACAGAAACAGTAATCAACAGCAAAAATTATGTCTATTTCTTTCGGTAAATATATTACTCAGTGAAGTGAACTAAAAATCTTTTGGATAAAGGTCATAGGCTGGGATTATTTTGATAATGCTGACAATGACAATACATAAATATATTAATAAAAAACAACAACAAATAAAATAACTTTGCAGCATCCCACAATTTCTGCATTCTGCTGTACTCATTAAATAGGTAAGAACCCATGTAACGCTCTGGGATAACCCACTGTGTCAGGCTGTGATGGTTACTTAGCAAACATTTGAAATTTATGAATAGCTATCTGATGAATTTAGTAGCAAATTTATATTTCTGTGTTGAAGATTCTAGTTAGTAATGATATCTGATTTTTGGCATAATCTGGCATGGAAATATGTATTAGATGAATGCAGATGTCATCATTTGATATGCTAATATTCACATTTATAAAGCTCTGTTTGAGAAATAATTATTTTATATTTGACAGCACTCTCTACCATCAGATATTGGGAATTAGTTATTGGTTCTTCTGCCCCTTTACACCATTGTATGTCAAGTTGGTCATGCAAATGGGTGGACAGGTTTTAAGGGTAGTTTTTTTCAGTAATAGTGCAGTATATTATTTCTGCTAGATTGACAATATATTGCTTATATACAAAAACAACATCTATTTTGCACATGATGTTATAACACATTTTGACATGTATAGATTTTGTTTACATTTAAGATACATAATGACAGAATTCTTGATCTGACATTAGTTGGTATTAATTAGAAAAGAATAGCTATTTCCAAATACAGAAAATCCATTTCTACATTAAAGATTATTCATGGAACTAGTTGTGATCTTCCCATGATGTCCTCTTTAACTTATGGAGAGTTGCTATAGATTAGAAAATTATGCAATGACAGAACTGACTTTCCTTTCCTAGTAATATTAAACACACACACACACACACACACACACACACACGCACACACACACGCACACACGCACATATGCTCACACAGACTACAACTCCAGATTAAACAGCAAATTGCTTTCATCTTTAATTGTTCAAGACTTCTTCAGTACTATTACCCACATTCTATTCCTGTATTTGTATACCTTTACCAGCAAAGTTACATTTCTGTGTTGAAGATTCTAGTTAGTTATGGGGCTAAGCCATTCTCTAGTCCCAGTCATTTAAACTCATTCATTCTTAAATGACATTTAATACTTAAACATTCATTAATTCCAGGAGGGAATGTGGCATTTAACTTTATTTACCAGACTAATTCTCTAGTATGTATCAATGTCCCATCTCTGAATAGATTATTTATTTATTTTAAATATTCTAAAACATCAAACATCAACTTGTTTAGCCTCATACTGTACATGTAAAGCATTTTATATAGACAAGACCACAAAGAAATTAAATGTTATATTAAAAGAACATTTGAATGCCATTAAAATCAAAGTAATTTCCTGACAATTTAAGTAAATAGTATCTGACTTGTAACAGCTTTAAAATGTTTGTGTTTAATATTTTAGAATCTGTTAAATACTAAGTCTGGAGTTCTACTTTCAGTGTTTTTTGTGTGATTTAATATTGTAATATTATTTTATATAAGTTACAAACCCATTTGATTTTTTTTATAAACTTTCAAGATTAGCTAAGAATGTTATAAAATGTTTTTAGATAGAGGTTACAATGAATCAGATGCAAAATGTGCTTATTTAAAGTCGTGTGTGTGTTTATTAGATCAAATGACACAAAAACAATCACTACATACTCTATTGTTTGAACTAGTCATTACAATTGCATCAGAAAACATAGTTTTGTTACTCAGTATAATGCCCTTAATAAAAAAAATTGCTTAGCTTGTTAAGAACAGAGGAACTTTTTTGGCATAGCATTTGTATGACATTTTAGTACACAGTCATTCTGTCAATACAGAAGAATCTAAAAAGCATAAATACTCCGGCCATAGGGTTACTTACTCTTGTTATAAATGTTTTGTTAGCAATAATATTATTTCTGCTGTTAAGAAAATTAATGTAATCATATATGAATCTAATGGAAGGTTTACTTGCAGATGTCAGAATGTTAATCGTGCCTTGAGATGTCATAGGTTCATAGGAGATTACTAGGCTAACGGCTTAAGAGCTCTTGCAAGCCTAGCTATTACCATCAGAATCTTACATGATTTTCAATCCTTAAGGACTAGAGGATGGCTTAGGTTTGTACCTATGCTTTAAGTATTCTACAGACTACCCCTGTCCATAAGGGGCATGGGTTCCACCCAAGGAGTGAATTTATGATTCCCCATCCATTGATCCATAATGCATTTGAAGAGGGTCAGGGAAGGGCTCTGCTTTATGTGAATAGGAAGCCTATTTCAGGGAAGAGATAATCTCTAAGACACATAGTAGGTTAGGCATAGATCACCCCTTAAGAGTCAGTAGGAGACAAGAGTAAAGGGATATGGCTTTTAGTCTATCCACACAGGAGAAGCTGTTTACATCCAGTATATTTTGTAAGGCCTTGAAGTCTGAAGCAATGTTGTCATTGTAGTCTTACCTATATTGACCAGAGAGCTAGGCAATTTAGGATAAACCTGAAAGAAAAATCTTAGATATAACATAAAATAAAAATGAAAACCTTATAACTTGACAGTTTAGGGAAACATATGATATGACACTGTTATGGACTTCTATTACTGAACAAGCATGTTTTTGTTAGAGAGGATTATAATGGGAAAATGAATTACTATATAAGGTGTGTATTTTATATTAAAATGTAATATATTAAAACCAGTGGATTAAACAGGAAGTTAACTGGAAATACTTTCTTAAGTAAAGGACTGATTGTTTTTCTCATTCACATTGGTTTGCATGGTATATAAATGTATTAAAGTTTTTATTTGAACTTTTTTACTCCTTGGAAGGTGCCGATGGGGCACCAGTTTTAATAAAGAAGAATTTTTTAGCAATGTTATTACTATGTGTTTTATTTATTAATGTTACTAATATTTTATTTTACTTAATAAGCTACTGCTTATCTAAAGTCTGGAGGTTATTCAATAGTGGGGTCATAGTGGAAAGGAAAGGTACTTGAAGTACTTCTTACCAAAGCAGTCTGAAAGTAAATTAATCCTGTGCAAGACAGAATACTTAAAATTCAGATGTTATTCATCTAGGCTTTGTGTAACATCACTATGGTAAACAGACCAGCCTATGGAATTTAATTATTTTTTTTTTTTTGCTCAGAAGGTAGACATTCTGTGCACTTTAACCAGATTAAGGGTTGCAGTGTCTTCTGAGGGTCTTGTTGCAATAATAGACACATTTGGGGCATTTTTCTTCTTCTTCTTCTTCTTCTTAATATATGTCCCCACTAGAAAGGTAAGAAAAGCAGTTCTGAATTACAAAACTTATGAGTGTAGGCAGCATGAACGTAGGACTAGCAAATATATCAAGTCTAAATGCAGTACCCAATAAAATGAACTACATTTATAAATGAATGTGAAAATATATTTGTGGGGTCAAAGTCCTTCACTCTTCTTAGCAGGGTATATTCATCTAGCACTGCTGCTTTAAATATAACCAATACCAGATTACTGTACCTGAGAGGTAAGGGGTACTCCCCCATGCAGTGGTAATTGGAATAACAAAGGAATTCAGCCATTTGGCCAAAAGTAGCACATTGCACATGCAGTTTCTGGCCATCTGTCTCACAACTGCATGCAGATGAATAACACATAGCTTGATCTGCACATCTTGTCAGTTTAGCTGGATGTAAGTTATAATGTCTCCATATCTTTTTTGAGCAGTGCAAATACTTTATTATAACATTTTTCACTGTAACTTGTTGTGCTGGCCCTATGCATTGTGGACTTGGTATTATGACACTGACTGCGGATACAAACTTTTTGTGATTATATGTTTATACAGTACTAATAAAACTGCCTTATATCAGACAGATAGTTCTTACATTAAATTATCAATTGCCATTGTTAAGCATGCAAATCCAAATATCACCATCAGCTATTATTTTCGGTCTTAATTTCATGTTTGATTTAAAACTGTTCATTAATCGAAAACACACAAATTAACTATTACAACCTAATTTGAAAACAGGAATTAGTTACCGGCCATATTGTTTTATTTTCACTATGCTAAGTCTTAACAACTGGACCGTTGACTTCTCACTTTATATTCCTCTACTTTATTAAATAGATAAGGAACTAAAGTGCTTTATTCTGTGTCAATGTCCTCTTCCAACTCAGTTTCCATTGTAACATCGCAAGCATCCAAACCTTATTTTTTTACCAAAGAGTTCTGTTTCTGATCTTTCATAGTTGTCAGTTCCATATTTTTAATCTCTGTAATCATGTTTTTCAACTCTCTTAATAATGGTTTGTTTTTGTTTTTCTGTTTTCTACTTTCTTGGCCACTATCAACATTAACTGCCCATATCATATATTGAATAAAAATAAGAACATTGCCTCTGGTATCATTACAGCATTTATAGCATTCACGGCAGTTAAGACACCCACACTATGTCAACAACATTAACAAAACCACTAAACAGGATGGAGCAAATCAGATCTACCAGTTTAGTTTAATAAATGTGAACTAGGTAAACATTTTTGCTTTTTTACCTGAGCAGATGTGTTTTCATACAGTGAGTTCTTTGTTTTTTTTTTTGAAGTTATGTTTTATTTTGCATTGGAATGTCAAACCTGATTCATTACAACCCAGGTCATTGAATGCTAGGAGTGGTAAAAGCAGGACTTACTGCCTTTGGGATCCATGTTAAAGGCGACAACTAAGGTCCACTGAGTTGGCTTTTACTGGCTCAGTTTCAGTGGAGTGAGACTCAGTGAATTGCTACTTAATTATTCATTTGTACTTCAGCTCATATCACATATTGGATCTATTGCATCTTGACAGAACATTATCGGCTAGTCTGTGGAGGGAGTTTTGCTAGGTGCAGAGGTATTATTTTAATAATATTATATAAGGTTAAGAAAATGGGGTTTATACAGCTCAGGCAATTACTAGTTTTGGTGGATTATTAAAGTAATGGTTTAAATATGGACTCTCTCTGGCTGTACACCTGGAAGAACAAAAAGTACTTGAAAAGAAATTCAGTGCTGTAATTGTACAAATGCATATTTGCAGAATGATGTGTCTGAAAGCTGATTATGGAGATGCAGAAAGCACTGCAAGACATGTAGTATATGACCCTGCCTTTAACCAAAGACAGTACCTTCCACAGAAGATGTCAAGAATGCATTACACTTTTGAAACTTGCAAACTGTGGTATTTTCTAAGAGAGTTGTAAATGGAAATCTTCTGGACTTTAATGAACATCTAAAAGAATTAAAAAGCATATGTATGCTATTAAAAGTAAGGGAAAAACCACCGCCTTGTATAAACAGACCAGCACATGTAATAATTTTAGGAAATTTTATTTTTTGTGTTGGACACTGTATTATTAGATTATAGAGGTGATAACTACAAAAATAGTTTAGAAACAGTTGAAACAATACGGCAAATTAAACTGCAGGCAGATAAATTTCCTAGTCTAAATGAGAGCATTAATATAAAATGTTTTTTTTTTTTTAAACAGAGGACTTGAAGTATTAATTTATAAGTCATTAATTTACTGTTTATGATTTATAAGTTAAATGCATTTAATTATTTACATATATATTCATATATATGTATATACATATAAGTGTGTGTGTGTGTGTGTGTGTGTGTGTGTGTGTGTGTGTGTAGTGTGTGTGTAGTTTATATGTGATATTTAACTTTACAGCACTTTAAGTGTTTATTTAGTGAAAAATGGGAATGACGTTTTATGGGTTAACTGATGATGTAAGAATGTTTAAATGTTGTGCTATTGTGTTTTATTTTATTCAGATGAAGTTTAGTGAATATTGTGGATGAAAGTGCTAAATGTTAAATATTCCATTTCTAGATTGCAAGTTGGAGTGTTTTTTTTTTTTGTTTTATTTGTTTTTTTTTTTGTGTGTTTGGACTTTTTAAAACTTGACCTGTCTTCTCATTTTTGTAGTTTTTTTTTATTGCACACTGGCTGGCAGATGTTATTGGAATAGCTGACTTTCAGACGACTTTACTCAAATGGGCCATTGGAATCTGCATAAATAGCTTCTATATTACATAATCAAACTTTTAAAAGTTTGAACGTCATATAGTTGACACCATATGATCGAACTTTTAAAAGTTTGAAAATGTAATAAAAAAAATATATACCAAAGGAAAAAACCTCCCTGAATGGTTTAAGCAGGGGGGCAAGTCCCCCTGAACCCCCCACACCCCCCTGCTCTTTAAATATATCAATTCCGAGATCGCACGACAGTGCAGAAAAGGGTTATCTTCTCATTCCATACTGTATGGAGATCTTCACTGAAACATTAAAACTTTTAAAAGTTCGATCATATGGGGTCGACCATATGACGTTCAAACTTTTAAGAGTTCGACAACATGATATAGACCCCATAAATAATGTTTGTATGGCTGTAATCTAGATGGATTCCACAGACACTGCTAGCTGGATACTAGCAAATGATAGAAATAGTAATGGTACATATGGCGGGAGGAACGTTATCCAGATCTAGTCTTCAGTACTTAGTAGTGAAGAAAAATATTTGGCATAGTCAAACGCTAACTCACAGTCTTGCGACTTACATATTCATTTTTTTCCTACTTGCCCAGTTAAGAGTAACATTTTGAAGGGAAAGTGGCATCTTTTTATGGAACCAGAAGAAAGAGATAAAATGTCAGGAAAACACAAGATATACTTTTTCTCCCAAGTAGCAAGTGACTAAATATTCCTAGAGTGAAGTAAAGATTTTAAGGATGTTTATCACTTGGAATGTAAACCACATTTTAAATGTTTAAGTGGTTCTAACTCATACTTCTGAGGACTTGTGTCAGTTATATATCATTCCAGCGATACAACACAGGTATATACAAAAGACAGAGTATTTTGCAGCTACCCCATATTACACAGATCGCTACTTAAGTGTTGGAGCCAACCTGGTCACTACATGATATGAACACCCAGTGAAGTTGTATATTTATGATTCACCAGTGTAATATAAAACACTATATGTCACAGGCAAAAATGCATACAAATACAGATAAACAAGTTTGGATTAGACATACAGGATAGCAATCAAGATTCACTGCTTAATTATGGCATTCCATTTCTTCACACATTTAAATACTTACTAATGATACTTAGTTGTAAGTTGCAAAACAAAATGTTGTCCAGTCAGTCAATATATTAGTGTATTGTTTTGATGGAAACACAAAACTGGGATATTATTTCAAAAATAAAACCACAAAAAGAATCAATCAAGCAAAAGATTGCTATAAAATGCTAAAGCAGAGTGAATTTAAAATCCAGGGCTAGCCGAGTGGAGACAAACTACCTTGTGCAGGTATCCTACAAAAGCCTGAGAAGAAACTTTCTGTACTTGTGGAAGTCAGTGAAATCTTGTTAAAACAGGCTCCCAATGGCCTTGGCTTTGGTAGTGAGTCAGGTTTCTTTAGGGGGGGGGGGGTCATTGAGGGGCAGTCTTGGTCTTTGACAGGGCTAAATTAAAAAGACATATACTCCCTGTCCTCTCTCACCTTATGGTCTGGCCTCTAGCAGTGGTCTTCTTTAACAATAATTATAAAATGGAAAGATATGATTTCTGTGACACCATGCACATTTCAGATAACTTGACATCACTTTTAGCCAAACACAACATCAGTATACAAAACCAGAGTAATCTAATATGTACAATAATGTGCTTAAATGCATTGAAATGTAAATAAAAAATAAGATGCATACATTTTACATATTAACTTCTATTTATTATTTATTTAACACTTGTTGACCGGGAAAGTCCGACTAGGACAGAGCCTATTTTCAGCCCATGCCCGAGGAGAAATGCTCCAGATGCATGTCCTTGGATTGCGGGAGGAAACCGGAGTACCCGGAGGAAACCCACACGAACGCAGGAAGAACATGCAAACTCCACACAGAAGGCACCCCAGCCGAAAATCGAACCACAGAACCTCTTGCTGTGAGGTGACAATGTTAACTGCTGCACCACTGCGCCAACCTTAATGTTCGCCCGAGCAATAATGCTGCCCGAACATTCTATAATGTTCATTTCAGTAGTATTATATTTTTATGAAATATGCACTGTATATCGACATAAAATAGCATTCCATGTTGGTGACACAGCACAATTTATCATGTTATACATGGATAGATATACACACTGGCATTTAAGATTGCACTCTGCTATATTTTTTACTATATATAACCAAGCTAGACCATTCTCTATTGAATAAAAAGTATTTTTTTTTGTTTTGTTACGAGAACATGAATAGCCACAAACACAATTCACATCCTAATTGTACATGGCTTGATTAGTATGGGGTTCAGAGTTTGATTCGGCAACCCTGGCAAACCTGAGAGGTTTGGTTGTATACATTTAGATGACTTCTGAAAAGTGAGATTCTTTCCCAAATGCTAAACAGGTTTAACTTCTGGAGGTCCAACAATCCAAACAGAATGAAAAACTGGTAAGGTAAACCAAATCCAGGTCCCAGATAAACGCCAGCCGAAAAACCAGCAGAATGTGAAAACAGCTCAATTTAATAATCCAAAAGACAAAAAACAAAAAACAAGAAATTCATAAAATGCCACGAACACTTCCACTACTAAGCACTTTCACCCGTTAAACATTCGGGCATCTTCAGAGTAGTGAAGTCACAAAGAAATCAACTGCCTTAAGTAAATTCAAAACGTCCCGCCCTACAGCTCAACCAATTAGAACAAAATGTACATACTTAAAATATTTGAGGTAGTGTCAATTCATAATAAAAAGCATATTACAAAATATAATATAAAAGTAAATATATAAAAATATGTAAATCTATAAATTTATAAACCACATAAATAAATATATATGTATATATATATATATATATATATATATACTAAATGTTATATGTATAAAAAGATCAGTTTAAACAAAACTAGATCTATATTTTAAAATGCTAGACAATGATATAAACTCATTAATACCAGGGGGTCTAGATGCATCTAATCTAAGTTGCCACAGGGTTTCTCGAACTTCAAGCAAAATCTTAAAATTAACTTCTGGAGATCCACCCTACTAATTTTTTAAAGCACACATTTAAGAAAGGGCAGAGGACATTAAAAAAAGGAGTCAAAGTGCAGTAGAGGTATTCTGTAAAAGCCCAAGAAAACATCTTCTTTGGTAGCTGTGGAGATCAGTGAACTGTACAGAAACCACAAAGCAGAAGGCTAAAAGGCAGGGCAGCTGCTTAGTATGTGTTCATTACAAAAAGAAGAGATTAATAGAAAATAAATGAGGCACATATTATACAGGTTAATAGAGAGAGAATCAGAAAACAATTTATATGTTTTACAGAAAGTCAGACAGAATCCTAGACCAGTTACCACAAAGGAATACATAAAAAGTTATTAGATCAAAAAAACATAAATCAGTCAATAAAGAGATAAATACAAAAGACAGTACACATTTATTACATATGAAACACCATCTGGTGGCATGAAAGTCCCATACTTCATGTTTTTTTACTTCTTGTTTACACTATAATACTTTAGGACATTATTATAGTTACAACAATATTTTTAAACAAAAGATTCCTTTTCCCATACAAGAATGTCACTGTCCTATAAATTTTCAAAAGAATGCCATTGTTCTATGAACTTTAAAACTAGACAAGCAAACTGACTCATCAGAACCAGAGCAGTGGCACAGGAGAACCCCAGCAGATGCGCAGAAGAAGCATTTTATAAATTGGGTTAAGATTTAATGCAATAAATACCCAGTGATATGGTGAAACATGGACAGAAAGATCAGAAATCTGAACCCACAAGAGTGAAAGAAAATGACATGAAATGAACAGACAAAAGATTTTAAAAAATCTCTAGTGTATGAAGAGTTAATTAAGTTAGAAGATAGAAGTGTCTGTGTGTGTGTGTGTGTGTGTGTGTGTGTGTGTTCACATGTGTATGCTTGTATGCATATGCATGAATGTGTGTGTGTGTGTGTTTGTGTTTGTGTTTGTGTGTGTGTGTGTGTGTGTGTGTGTGTGTGTGTATGCGCGCTCATGTGTGCGTGCATGTGTGTGTGCATGCGCGCGCGCATGTTGTGCATGTGTGCAGTATCTATCTTTCCCTTTTCCATTTTATGTGCCCTGGATTTCATTAGTCTGCTTTTCATACGTTTACCTTCCCGTACAGAACAGGTGGATGGATATTAAAGTACAAAGAGAAGGGCTGAGGCATGAGACCAAATACAAGAAGTGGGAGGGGTGATCAATTAATGAATGTGATTACTTTTTATTTTCCTATTTTTCCATCAGCAGATAAAGAAAGACAAGCGATAGACATTTCAGGTAAGTAGAATGGATCAGGTTTCCTTTTCATTATCATCCACTTTATTTTATTTGTTGATGGAATAAGCACTGGTGAGTAGCATTAGCACTTTAGCTGTTGTGCTGGAGGCATTCTTATTGGTAGATAATACTTTATGTTGAGCACTGCAATGGGCTTTTGGCTGACAGTTTCTTCTAATAACATTATTTGTTAGAACTACTTTTTAAGTTATTAAAATTTGTCATCTAGCACATTTATAATAATGAAAAAAATTATCAGACAAGACAGTACACTTAAACTGATACCCTTTTAATCAAGGTCGGTTCTAGCACAGGGCAACTTAGGCAGCAGCCTAGGTCACAGCACTTGTTAGAGGGCCCCATAAATGTTAAAAGAAATAAAGAAAGAAACTGTCACTTAGTCACAGCAAAATTTCACCAACCATGATTACCTAGGTATGATTTCACTGTGACAACTGTTCCAGGAAGTTTCTCTCATTGGCAGGAATGTAGAGTCAATGAAAACAGACTTAATGAGAGAGAATTTTTAGAGCTGTTGTTGCGCAAACACATGTATGGTAAAGCTAGACCGACATTACCTGATACATAGATTGGTTAAAGGAAAGGACAAAAAATTCTTATGGTGTTGGACACTCATAGCAAGTCTGTCTAATATTTGCAGAACCTATGTACCTGGAATAAATCTCGTGTTTTTAGCAGCTCATAGCACAATCCTGTGATGTTTGCAGAAAATCCCTTTGATTTTGCAGAAGGCAATAAGTAGTGCAGAACACAAGTCATCAGAACATCAGACACTGGTCAGGCAGGAAGTATTACAGTATACCTCAAGTTTAAGTAATCTAGAACACCTCAAATCACCAGTGCATTCTGGAATGACATTGATGCTGTGAATGGAATGGATTGAGATCTCTGAGCGTGTTTGTATGTGCAAAGGGCACAATTCTTAACTGTCTCTGATTTTTTTCCTCATATCTGTGGTCTGCTCCTCATACAATTTGTCATTTTCTGGTAAAGTGCTGTGGACTGCAGCCACTAACTAAGGAAAAGCATGTGAGTTTCAGAATCCAAACCATTCAGAAAATGCTTGTTGGTGCAAAATCTGTTATAATAAAACCTTTTGAGGTATATAGGACCAATGTTTAATATCTAGTCTGTAAGTTGTAAGAGTATGGGGGTGCAGTAGCTTGCACTGTATTGTTCTCACAACAATATGCTGAAATAGATTTCTAGGTGTGTGTGTGTGTGTGTGTGTGTGTGTGTGTGTGTGTGTGTGTGTGTGTGTGTGTGTGTGTGTGTGTGTGTGTGTGTGTGTGTGTGTGTGTGTGTGTGTGTGTGTGTGTGTGTATGTACAAATACTTGGTTTCTGCATCCCAGAATAGTTATAGTTACGCCATAAACAAAGGAAGGAATTACTTTTTGTAAAAAGGAGTATTATATGAGCCATATTCTTTGGATGAGATATTTGATTTATTATTTTGCTATGAATAAACTGGACAGCATGAAATCTATGTTTAGTATTAATTTTTTAACTAGGAATACATTTTTTATTTAGCTTGTTTTTTAAGGCACATGGGTATGAAATGCACTTTGTTTGACTGGCAATTAGTACAGGTGAATAAGGCTATTAGCTGTTAATGTGTTACTTCCTCTAGTTCAATGTTTGACTCCCTCAAACTTAATTTGTATATTGTGAGTCTGACCATGTCACTTCATGAGACAGTGTTCATGGGCTGCCCCTAAAAAGGGATACTTGCATCCAATGGGTTGTCCTAGACTCCTATCAAATGCTTTGCACATTTGTCTTTTGAATTCCTGCACCCGTCACATAGCCAAGAATTAGTACTTTAATATGTGTTGTTTGATTATGAATCATAGCATGTCTCTTGCAGTTTTAATGGGCTGTCAAATAGGTTTTCAATAAATGTGAGACTCAAGGGAAGAGAACATTAGCTCATGGTAAGTCTGTTTTCAGTGTGAGAGTGCTTTGCTTTACTTAGCAGATGGCTATCAATGTTTAAAATATGAAGTTGAAGTTTTTAATTAAATCAAAATCTCTGTAATCGTAAAAGTAAAGAAGAAAATGTTACGCGTACTGACAGATTTGAACAGTATTTTATGGTAAATGGGGAGAGACAGCCAAGTAATGGGATATTGGTATGGCTGGGGGAGGGCCTTTCCATTACCCTGCCTAGGGCCCCGTTTGGCCATGATCTGGTCCTGCCTTTAATGGAATGTTTGTAAAACTGGTGAAGGATTATTCTGATTTCAATTCAGTGCATACAGCAAGAAAAGGGATGGCTGAATTGTTGGTGTCACTGAAAGCCCAGGAAATTCCTACATGGATTAACTACCCTGTTACTCTAACTGTAGTATGGGAAGGAAACAGACATACTTTGTATGCAGAGGGAGAATCACAAGCTTTTGTTACAGAGATTGTGCACAGTGGAAGCTAGAGCAACAAACACAAAGAAATAAATTCAATATTCTAGTAGAAATTAAGTGGCAGAGAAACATGTGAAGGGCCAGAGAGGAAACAGAATTACCAGGGTGATGGCAAACATCTGATACAGCTGCATCTGTAGGAAAAAAAATAAAGATGAAGTAAACAAAGACACACTGTTTGATATGACAAAGATACAGGGCTGACAAGCTATGGGCATAGCAGACTACAGAAAAGGAGAAAAGAGCACAGAAGGTAAGGGAAATATGAAGGGAGAGCACAAACAGGATACACTAAGAACTTCAAGAAGCTGGTCAGAACAAAATCTGGCAGAAGAGGTCCAATTATGATCACACCAGAAGTAGAGACAGAGATACAAGACCCAGAAGAATAAAAAAAACAAAGACTATAGCATGAATTAGAAGACAATGCAACTGAGGCCTCAGGGGATTCAGACAACCAGTGCTGGACATTTTAGGCCCTGAACATTCTGGACTGGTCAAAGGAAGAGGGAATTAAAGTAAAGTGGAACAGTGGCAGGAAAATTAAACCAGTGAATGAGGCCAAGGGGAGGGAGGCCATCAAGAACAAGGCAGCCAGGTCATTCAAGAAGAGATGAAAGAAGACATGAGAGACAGTGGAAGAGAGAAAAATGAGTGGATGTACACAGCAAATTCCACAGTATACAGACATTGGATAATGGCTGCATGTCAGAAGAAGTCAGAGACTAAAGCCATGGAAGTGAGAGGACAAAAGGGGGTAAATGAGATTGAAGAGGACTAATGGAATCTATGAACATGGGGTAGCATACAAAGATAAGAAATAGTTTTAATACACTGTACTCCAGCAGTGATAATATACGTCTATCTTTCTCTGTCTTTTTATATATATATATATATATATATATATATATAGAAACACTACAGAATCTCGACATTCTGAAATGTGCAATTACGCGAAACTGCAGTATGTTGACTACGGAAATGCAGAATCTGCTATCGCGGTGTCATGTTCGTGATGTGCGGTGCGGTTTGTGGATTTATCTGGGGTTTTAGGTAAGTGGCCTTTGTTTAAGGGTATTGGATAGGCATGTTGGTGTGTGTAGTGTTTTTTTGTGTGTTTGTGTGTTTAGTGCGACCTCGGAGTTAGTATATATAAGTAGGGGAGTTGGGGGGGTTCAGTCCCCCACATGGGGGGTGCAGGGGGGGCTTGCCCCCTGTTTATAGGTAGGGTAGGTGTGTATGTGTGTGTGTGTGTGTGTGTGTGTGTGTGTGTGTGTGTGTGTGTCTGTGTGTGTTATGTTGTGTTTTTGTGTGTTGCTTTGTTTGCTTTAGTGTAGTTAGGTAGGTGTGTGTGTGTGTGTGTGTGTGTGTGTGTATGTATGGTCGCGATTGTACTATTCGCGGTTTTGTGTTTTCGGGTATGTAGGTGTTCGACTATTCAATATCGAATAACTGAAATTCGATATTTCAGTATTTCGAGATTGTATAGTGAATTCATATATATATATATATATATATATATATATATATATATATATATATTTGTTGTTGTGTCTTTCGAATTTTCCTGGTTAGGGGTCGCCACAGCGGAACTCCGGTCCGCTAATGATTGGCAGTAGATTTTTATGTGCCGAGTTGCCGGCCCTGACGCACAACCTTCAATGAAGGTACGCCCATTCACGCATGTCTCCACACAGAAGACGCTCTAGCTGAAAATCGAACAGGGCAACGTCTTACTGTGAGGTGACAACACTACAGCAGCACCACCACTGCAGTATATATATATATATATATATATATATTTAAATACACGCGTGTATATATGTGTGTGTGTGTGTGTGTGTGTGTGTGTGTGTGTGTGTGTGCGTGTGTGTGTGTGTGTGTGTGTGTGTGTGTGTGTGTGTGTGTGTGTGTGTGTGTGTGTGTGTGTGTAGAGAGAAGCAAACTGTTTCATAGGTTGAAAGGCACTGGGTAAAGGGAGGGGCACAGATAGACAGATTCCTGTTACATGGTCTTTCTTGTTAAACAACATATTTTATACGGTTTGTATTTTCGTGTCAAAGTAAGCTTTTCTGTTTGTTGAGGTATCTGAATGAAATATGGGGGAGCAGAGACATAATAATAATAGTAGTAAGAGTCATAGTAATAGTAGTAGTAATAATAATAATAATAATAATGATATTAATGATAATAATAACAACAAGAATAGAAACACCAGCCTTAGGTTTAAATGCAATAAATTAGAGTGCATTGAAATGGAATGCATGAAACTGTCACAAAAGAAAGGTCAAATGCAAACGAAACAAGTAGTGACTATGGGAAAGAGGAAAGATTGACGAGTGCAAATAACAGATATGAGGCTCTCAAGGAGAAGTGAAAGCAAGAAGAACAGGGCCAAAAGAGAACTGAAAAAAGGACAAGATGAATGACCAAAGTCCAGTCTTGCTCAAATCTCAGGCTATAGGGTGACAAATCCAACTTTATGTGTGTGTGTGTGTGTGTGTGTGTGTGTGTGGGGGGGGTGGGGGGTGGGGGGTGAGTATTGATGAAGGCCAAAGAACAGAACATCCAGCATGCAGACAGACCCAGGAGGGCAGAACTATTTCAAAGCAGAGATGAAGGGGAAGGAGTGGGATACAAAACAAAGAGAAAAGAATGGAATGAATATCATTTGGAAGTGGCAATCTGGAATGAAGGGGGTGGGGGAGCTTTGCAGCTGATCAAAAGAAACAAGTACATAGCAAGCAAAATGAGTAGGGTGCAAGACATTATAGCACTGCTATAGGAGACCAAATTAAAGTTAAAAAGGGAAGTGAAGGTTATAAGCCCAGTGTACCCCAAGGGAGAAATAGATGACAAAGCAAGGGGTGGCAAGAGGAGAGTGGCCATCATTTTCAGAAAGGAATTACATGTAGTTACCGAATGGGTGCAGAAAAGTGGAGAGGGAAAAGGAGATGATTCATTTGGCAAGGAAGAATAAATCAAAAGGCAGTGAAAATAGGGAGCCTGTATACTTCAACCATGGGTACAGAAGGCTGGAGGGGAAAATCATCTAAGGGGACTTCAGTGTCACACTAGATTGCAAGAAAGACATGTTCTCTGGCAAAAGAAAATGTATAACAACAAAAAGAGACTTAGAAAGGTACATGAGAGATGAGGAGTGGAAGGATATATGCAGAGAAAGACACCATGAAAAGAATGAGTACATATTTAGCAGGAGCTGCTTGATTCAAGCCAGTAGACTGGAAAGGATACCAAGGAAAGATGGAACTCTAAAATGGTGGAGGAAACAGAAATACAGAAGAGATACTGCAGCAGTAGCAATGACAATAAGGACAGAGAGAACAAGAGAAGGGGTTGGGATGTAGGTGGGCAATAGTTACAAAAACTGATAGAGGAGACAGTGCAAGAGAACACTATACACAAGACATAATTGTGAAAATACTGGTGGGATGGAGTTGAAACAATGGTTATGGAAAAAAATCATGAGAGATGATGTTGGAAAAGGTGGCAAGATGCGGTAGAGATAAAACAGTAAGTAGAACTGAGCAGGACACTGTGTAAGAGTGGCACACACAGAAAAACACTAAGGATACAAGAAGCAGTAATAAAAAATGAACTAGAAGGAAACATAATAACTGCTGTGGATGTAGAACAATGCTATTGGAATGACTAACATCTAGCAAAGAAGTAAAGGTGTATGTGAGAGAGAGAGAGATCAACAAGGAGGACAGCAGGTTTAGAGAAGCCACAAGGGAATACTCCCAACAAATAAAGAAGGAACAAGAGAAGGAAAAGGATGTCCATCGGGAAGGAACAAACACAACAGAAGGGTACACAGTCGAAGAAATACAGAGGGACGGATTGAATGCAAAAATCATGATGCAGGAGATCAAAGAGGCAGTGATGCAATAAACTAAAGATAACTGGCCCAGATGGATACCGGAGAGGCAATATGGACAGTTATGAAGGAAGAGTATTTAAGGATAAGTGAAACAGTGGAAATAACAGACACAATGAAAAGAGCCAGGTTAGTAGTGATGTCAAAAGAGAGAGGAGACAGGATGGGAGTAGGTGATTACAGACTGATCTCCTTAATAAATATAGACATCAAAATGACAATAAAGGTTTTATCGAAGAGACTAGATGAGAGCCTACTGAGAAATAATACAGAAGTGGCAGAATGACTTTGTGAAAATAATTAGGGCAGAAAAGAATTGGTGGGCCCTAATGGAGTTTATATATAATACAGAAGTGGCCAAATGACTTTGTGAAAATAATTAGGGCAGAAAAGAATTGGTGGGCCCTAATGGAGTTTATATATGATACAAAAGTGTCTGAATTACTTTGTGAAAATAATTAGGGCATAAATTAATTGGTGGGTCCTAATGGAGTTTATATATAATACAGCAGTGGCCAAATGACTTTGTGGAAAGAATTAGGGCAGAAATGAATTGGTAGGCCCTAATGGAGTTTATAGACAGAGAAGAGCAAATGGGGAGAACATAGATAAGGGATGTCTTTTCTGACATACAAAAGGCCTTTGACAAAGTCAAATGGGAACTCCTCTGGGAGATACTAGAAAACAGATAAATTGGGAAAAATGTATCGAACTTGTAAAGACAATTTACAACCAGCCTGAAACAGAGGTATTGGTAAATGGAGGAGTTTCCAAGACAGTAATAGTAGGGAGGGGACCAGACAAGGATCCCCTGTCTCCCCAGCACTCTTTATTTTATTCATAGAAGAATTGCCCATCAAAATGCGATAAAAGTACAACTGGAAGAAGGAAAAGGAGTAAAGTCAGGGTTCCTAATGTTCTTGGATGACTGCATGCTTATTTTAGAGAATGTTGAGATAGCCCATAGTGGAAATAATGCTAGTTATTGCAAGGTTTTAAAGGTCCTCAGGGCTTAGCTGCAGTCAGTGGTGGTCAGGTTAGGAAGGGAAAAGGAAAGTGAGAAATGGGATACATTCAGAAGAGATAATATCCCAAATATCTCTGAGTATTTGTAGGACACAAATTAAATATTTAATTACAACAGAATTTGGAAAAAAGGAGAGGGAAAATGCAGCAGATACTGGAAGGGGGACAACATAAACAAAACACACATCTAGGTAGAATAACTGTGATTAGAATGATGATTCTCCCAGTTATAGTGCATGTACTAACAGACCTGCCAGTGGACCCAGTGGACAACAAACTACTAAAATTACTCAATCACTTGAAAGGGTGGGTGCAGAAGGGGGAAGGGATAAGGGTCTCAATAAACAAACTAAGACTGAGTAAGAAAAAAAGGAGGCTGGCTCTCCTACACATACCTATGAGGCCACAGTATATTAACTGCTAAGGTGTATAGACAGTCAGGGGAGACCAAAAGGCAAGAGGAGGGAGGGCAAATAGGATGGTGGTGAAAAGAGGCACTAAAGAGCTGTGGCAATATGACATTGGGACAAGGGATTGAAAAAGATCTATGGAAGGAAGGAGGATGATACACTTTGATGGGGAAGAAACAAATAGAAAAACAGAAGGAAAAGGGTTTAAGAGGTGGGCTGGAGTTAATGAAGGAAGAGACAAGAAGGCATTTAGTTCTGAAAACCCAAAAGGAATTTGGATTAACACAAAATGAATAGTGGATATACATCAGACTGAGAGAGAAATTGCTAAAGAAGAGGTAGGGGAGAAAAAACAGGAAAAGAAAAGAAAGGAAAGGAGGAAAGGAAAGGGAGCCTCTTGCGGGGAAAAACAAGAGAAAGGTAAAAGTAAAATGATTTATGAAGACTTCAGAGGGAAGTGGAGGAATCCACAAAGAAAGAAATAAGGAAAGGATAGAAGAAGGAAGAAAGGTGGCAGACTAGGAAAGCTGAATGGGGGGAAAATCCACAAAACAGCATCAACAATGCAGAAAATGCATATGATGGGAGATCAGACATTATGAGTGTTGCAGAGGAGATATCTCATATCTAAATGATTATATAAGGAGTGAAGGAAAGCAAACACAAGATGCCAGAGATTCATGATAGAGGAGTCAGGAATGAAACATATGTTCTGGGAGTGTATCTGTTTAAAAAAAATCTGGAAATTTGGAGGAGGACACATGGAAAAGAATGAAAAAAACTCCTGGAAATTTTGCTTGTCAGGTATTTGGAATGAAGAGGGATTTGGCAGGAAAAAGAAATGAGGGCAATTAGACTAATGACAACAGACGTGAAGAGTATAACGGGGCTTCCTAACGAAATGTTGGCACTTGTAACGCTGTGTGCAGACATGCCAAAAAAAAGACCAAAAAATACAGAAGAACAGTGAATACTGAATATCACAAGCCCTTGTGCACTCCTAATGTGGATGGCAAGCCCCCTTCCAACTTATATATTCTACTTCCGACCTATTCATACCTCGCTGAAAAGAGAATATTCCCAGAAATTACCATCTTGGACTTAGAAAATGTAGGTATGTTTTTTGTCCATTTGGTCACAGCATTAAGGGACTCACTAATGTGGGTCCCAACATTTCAAACAGTTACTATGCAATTGTCTAAAAATGGAAAACAAGGGGCAAGTGCCTGAAAGGGGAGCTGGAGTGGAGATTTCTAGACATTGTAAGAATAATTATAAACCAGAAGAAAATGAGAAGGTTGGGAGAAAAAAAAAGGGAAGAGTAGCTACCAGTCAAAAGGGGGGGTGGGGAGTGGTGAATGTAACTAGAATAGCAATGAGAAGCAGGGAAACACTGGTATAAAATAAAAAAGTGCACCGTGTGAAATTGTGACTGGATGTGAAAAATAAAGTAAAAAAGATATTATATATGTAGAGTTTCTTTGTCTATTTGAGTCATTAATTATTTTGCAGTATGTTATTGCATCAGAACAATCTAGCCGATTGTCTAAAGCAACTTAGAAATGATGCACCTTTCATCAGTACAGACCATGTAATTTTCCTAGACAGTCTGAAAACTTAACTTGCCTGCGCGGAGAAACACTTTTGTTCAGCACCTGACTTAAAATTATAAATATTGCTCTGTAAGTTCCTTATAAGATTTTAAAAGTAACATTCTAAGTGAGTGTCATGATGACAAAGAAACAAAGCTCATTGAAAGAATGT
>NC_056743.1:803296668-803351668 GCF_019279795.1 Protopterus annectens | reverse complement strand
ATGAGCATAGAATAAAAGGATTTTGAAGTTGAGAGGAGATGGGAGAAAGTAGTACCTTAGGGAACTGAAGAAGGAGATGTGGCTGACAAGGCAAGAAAAGAGAGGCTGGAGAGAGACCGAGAAAGCAAGCTAAAGTGGGACAGGACATGTTTAGATACTGATGCAGTTGTCAGGTATGTGTGAACTGAATAAGGATGAATAGCTAGTACTAATGGGTATAGAAAAGGAAGGGGGAGACAATTCAGAAAAGGGCAGGCTGCTGTGGAGGAGGGTCTACTTCACGATGTCGAAAGCCGACAATATCGAAGCTAATATTGTCAACACCACAACATTGAAAGCACAGAACATCGTACAGGTAAACGGAAATCTCCGTAGGGGGAGATTTCCATTTACCTCAATGTAGTGCGGTCTTGAAATATTTAAGTAGGGGGGTGTCGGGGTGTATGGGGGCTTGCCCCCCTGCCTACGCTAGATAGTTTTTATTTTTGTTTGCTTTTTGTTTTTTAAGCGTTATTCGATGTTTTACTACATCGATCACTAGAGGTCGACCTTTAGTGATTCGATGTAGTAAGATTTCGATAACGAGATATAGATGCGAGGAGGATGTGTGGGGGAGGGGAGGTTGCAGCTCATAAGGTATAAATGGAGCAAAGAAAGAATAAAAGGTACCCGGGGGGGGATGCAGGACTGAGTCGGAGCACAGCTTTACAGCCAGGGGCTGGTCAGGTATCTTGTAGGATACAACTGAAGGCACCTTTGGTAGTAGTGTGCCTCAACTCTGAACATAGCTTTTCCCAACATTTTACCATATGGATGAAAATAAAGCACCTCTGATCTTGCTGGAAGATTTACTGTTGAATACATGTGAGACACTGGTTACATGCAAAGTCCTAGATGGTGTATATCAAGTTTGACACCTAGTATGACATGAAAGCTGGAAAGATTAGGGAATTCTGGAAGGTGTAAAATAGCAGAGAAAGAGATAAATGGCATGCGGGAATACAATGGTGTACTGTGTAAATCAAAATTAAGTCAATTAGCCAGTGCTTGAAAATATTTGCCTGCACTAAGAAGAAATTAAATGATCTTAATATGATTACGGTTTTATGACAGAGTGAAATATGTGAATTTCACAACCTTATGAGTGTTAATAAGATAAAATGATTAAATAAATGAAGGTCACTGAATGAGTATAATAAGATTACAGTCTAAGTAAAGATAAAATGTTTTTGCTCATACCTGGGGTAAGTGTGTGGCAAAGCCAATTCAGAGTAATGGTGAAGGCAAACATGTCAAGGAATGCAAAGAAACCATGGGATAGACAAAAAGGATGTGGCAGGGGACACTGCTGTTGCTAACAGCTGACAAACTCAACACACTTACTGTGTCTAATCATGTGCCTAGTTTTGTATTCATAATACTTGTGCCAATGGCAGTTAAGAAACATCTAAAGTAGTTAAATATCGGTTACACCAAGACTGGTATGTAAGTGGTACAATGAAACCTCATTATTATTCAGAAAATTAGAATAGCGATTGGCTGATCATCCCTATATGTTGTAAACTGAGAGCTTCAAACACAAACAAGTCCAGCTAAAAAGAATGAGAAACAGAGAAGAAATCAAATATTACCATGCTTTCTCACTCAGAATGCTTCAGTGGAGTATGATTGTCTGTATTTAAACAACTGGATGCATGGACACTCCACCAGTAAGTGCCTCTCCCTAAAATAATGTGTCAGCAGCTACTGTCAAACAAATGCAGCTGTGGAAGTGTTGTCATGTACACAGCTGTTCTCATGTGCAGTACATCAAAACGGTGTTCCAGAACCCAGGACTTTGCAAAAAAAGGTAGATCAGAAATAAAAATTTGAAATAAAATAGTATTATTTAAAAAAGGTAAGAATAATATCATTGCATAATAGCAATATAGTTGGACCATAACTCAAGTACAACAGACAGCTAAAATTTGATTCTATAAAAGTGCATTAAACAGATTAAAAATATTTTTATTACTAGTGGCTAGACCTCGGTCAGATGAGAGATGATGAGTTAAGGATTCTTGTGGTATTGGAATGACCAATGTGAGCTTTACACTCATTACAATACAATAAAAATAATAATATAATCTCGAAACAGAAAATATTACCATTGAAATGAGTAGCTAGTAATGTCATGGTTATAATATACTAGTTACAGTCAATGATCATACTATATGAATTTGGCTAGTGCAATGCTAGGAATGCTGATCTCCAATGTTTTGCACATTTGAAACACACATTAAACATTTTGAGACCTACCTTGTGCTAACTTTCCAAATGGTCCAAAGATACAATGTTACAAATGTGCGAGCAGTATTTTTTTACAGCTACAGTGCTATGCTACTGATATCCAGCTAAACTAAGTGAACGGTGACTTTTTTTGGCATCCATGTCTTGAACACATAATAAACAAGTTATGATCATAATACTCCATGTTATGTGTTCAAGACATGTATGCCAAGAAGTTCACCTCAAGAGCAAAGCTGTAGAGGTAAATACTGGCATCCATGAACACATAATAACAGAGTTACAATCGGAGATCTGATCATAATTCTTTGTAGTTCATGGAGCTTCATCTGCTCCATTTACTATTGGCTACAGGAAAAAAAAAGAAAGTTCAAAGTGCTTTACTGGCCTTGAAAGCCAGTAAAGCCATTAGCGAACATTGGCAGTACACAGTGCCTAGCATGAGACCAGATATTAAAGCACTTAGAAAGGTGCTCCACAGTTGTTAAGCACCTTTCGAACTGCTGTTAATATTGGGTCTTGCACTAGGGTAGTGCTTAATTAGATTGTCTTTTTCCCGATACTGGGGTGTAATCATGGCACTCCATGCACTACAATATAATTATACATCAGGTTATTGTTAACAATAATTACACAGCACATGGGTTGGCCTTTTAATGTCAGAAACTGATACCACATAAGGGCATTACTGTGCTTAGATAGTGGGATATCTGTTAAATTGTTTTTGTATTTGTATTTTTATTATGTCGCGGTGGTGCAGCAGTTAGCGTTGTCACCTCACAGCAAGAGGTTCTGCTGTTCGATTTTCGGCTGGAGCACCTTCTTTGTGGAGTCTGCATGTCCTCCCCACGGTCGAGTGACGTTAAAGACATGCAGGTAGGTGCGAGTGTGAATGGGCGTGTCTTCTTTGAAGGTTGGGTGTTGGTCTGGCAACTCGGCATCGTAAAAATCCACTGCCAATCATGAGTGGACCGGAGTTCCGCTGTGGCGACCCTTAACCGGGAAAAGCCAAAAGTCTTTTTATTAGTATATAAATTTTTTATATTTTTTATGTAAAATAGTTCCTCCACCTAATGTTTTAAACTTGTAGTAGCATATGTAATTGCTGTTGGAAAAAGTATTTTATACCCAGAACATGTTATGTAAGTATTTAGTGTTCAGACACACACACACACACACACACACACACACACACACACACACACACACACACACACACACACACACACACACAGACTTACATTTATAGACAGAAATACACAGAGACAGACAGAGATGCACACACAATAAACACAGGCACACATACACAACATACCCAGTGATTACAGCTACTTTCTTGACTGAGTACACTTCAGATGTCTCAAGATCAAATGAATAAAAAGATTAATTCAGTGCATGACATTGCAATCCTCCCATGCTTCAAAACTAATTTTGCTCTGTCTCTCAAAAAATATTTCATTTTCTGGTAAATCAGTGAGGATTAGTGTCATTCAATAAAGCCAGGCATTATAGCTTTATACTTCCCACTGCAGATGAAATGCATGTTGATGGAAAATCTCTTGTTCTGTTTTCTTAAATAAAGGTTGTATTTAAAAATTGTGCCGTATCTCAGTTTTTCTAGTCATATTATTGGATTTATCCATAATTCTCAAGCAAATAAGTTGACAGATGTGCCCTCAGTCTCTCTGTCTCTCTTTCTCTCACACTTCAGTTTTCTTTGTTTCCCTCTCTCATACAAACACACATATTGCTTTTTTTAATTTAGTTTTTCCTTACTTTTGATAAACAGTAAAGCTGTATTTAACTATAATAAAAAACGAACGGCATGTGTTTGCTTTTTACAGTCTCTACACCAGGGCAGCTTAATTTGGCATTAAGTGGTGGACTTGTTTTTTATCAGACTATATCTGCACGTTAATACTTTGTTGCAGAATGTTCATCACCCAATAGGGTATTGATGTACAATAATCTAATAGTTGTAGTGACTATATCTTGAAAACAATTAGCAGCTGTCATTGTCATTCGCATGGCAACAGTCAATAACTTTCATTTACATAGATAGCAAAACCTTACTGCTAAAAGGTGAAGATGGGACTAACACATGGTAAACAATCTCACAACAATTCACTCCCAAAGTAAGATAATTTATTTTTTGTCATTCAAGGTGGCCTAGGCTCTGTAAAGAATAAGTAACTACGGGAACTTAACCACATAATAATTATGGTTCTTACAGCTGCTGGACAGTTTGAATTGCCTTGCAAACACTTGAAATCATAAATGCATTGTTAAGTACTGCACCCATCTATTATTCCTCACATTACTGGGCTTGGCTTGTGTTACCAGGTTACAAAAATCTATAAATAAAATGACACAGCTTGTCTCACACCTTGCTGCTTAAATTATGATTGATAGTACTTCTTGGTTAGTTTTCATAAACGTGGTACATACTTTGTGTGGTACAGCACGGACGAAAGCACATAAAATGTCTGCATATGGTTCAATGACAGTAGCAGAGCAGGGCTACAGAAGAAATATGTTACTGCACATGCAGTGTGTGTGCAGGACATATACCCTCTGAAAACCCTGCTTAAATACTAGTGCTAATACATAGGACATACACACTCTGAGAACCCTGCTTAAATACCAGTGCTAATGCATAGGACATACACTCTGAGAACCCTGCTTAAATACTAGTGCTAATACATAGGACATACACACTCTGAGAACCATGTTTAAATACTAGTGCTAATACATAGGACATACACACTCTGAGAACCCTGCTTAAATACCAGTGCTAATGCATAGGACATACACTCTGAGAACCCTGCTTAAATACTAGTGCTAATACATAGGACATACACACTCTGAGAACCATGTTTAAATACTAGTGCTAATACATAGGACATACACACTCTGAGAACCATGCTTAAATACTAGTGCTAATACATAGGACATACACTCTGAGAACCATGCTTAAATACTAGTGCTAATACATAGGACATACACACTGAGAACCCTGCTTAAATACTAGTGCTAATACATAGGACATACACACTCTGAGAACCCTGCTTAAATACCAGTGCTAATGCATAGGACATACACTCTGAGAACCCTGCTTAAATACTAGTGCTAATACATAGGACATACACACTCTGAGAACCATGTTTAAATACTAGTGCTAATACATAGGACATACACACTCTGAGAACCATGCTTAAATACTAGTGCTAATACATAGGACATACACTCTGAGAACCATGCTTAAATACTAGTGCTAATACATAGGACATACACACTGAGAACCCTGCTTAAATACTAGTGCTAATACATAGGACATACACACTCTGAGAACCATGTTTAAATACTAGTGCTAATACATAGGACATACACACTCTGAGAACCCTGCTTAAATACCAGTGCTAATGCATAGGACATACACTCTGAGAACCCTGCTTAAATACCAGTGCTAATACATAGGACATACACACTGAGAACCCTGCTTAAATACCAGTGCTAATGCATAGGACATACACTCTGAGAACCCTGCTTAAATACTATTGCTAATACATAGGACATACACACTCTGAGAACCCTGCTTAAATACTAGTGCTAATACATAGGACATACACACTCTGAGAACCCTGCTTAAATACTAGTGCTAATACATAGGACATACACACTCTGAGAACCATGCTTAAATACTAGTGCTAATACATAGGACATACACACTCTGAGAACCCTGCTTAAATACTAGTGCTAATACATAGGACATACACACTGAGAACCCTGCTTAAATACCAGTGCCAATACATAGGACATACACACTCTGAGAACCATGCTTAAATACCAGTGCTAATGCATAGGTCATACACTCTGAGAACCCTGCTTAAATACTAGTGCTAATACACAGGACATACACACTCTGAGAACCATGCTTAAATACTAGTGCTAATACATAGGACATACACACTCTGAGAACCCTGTTTAAATACTAGTGCTAATACATAGGACATCCACACTGAGAACCATGCTTAAATACTAGTGCTAATACATAGGACATACACTCTGAGAACCCTGCTTAAATACTAGTGCTAATACATAGGACATACACACTCTGAGAACCCTGCTTAAATACTAGTGCTAATACATAGGACATACACTCTGAGAACCATGCTTAAATACTAGTGCTAATACATAGGACATACACACTCTGAGAACCCTGTTTAAATACTAGTGCTAATACATAGGACATCCACACTGAGAACCCTGCTTAAATACCAGTGCTAATGCATAGGACATACACACTCTGAGAACTCTGCTTAAATACTAGTGCTAATACATAGGACATACACACTCTGAGAACCCTGCTTAAATACTAGTGCTAATACATAGGACATACACACTCTGAGAACCCTGCTTAAATACTAGTGCTAATACATAGGACATACACACTGAGAACCCTGCTTAAATACTAGTGCTAATGCATAGGGCATACACACTGAGAACCATGCTTAAATACCAGTGCTAATGCATAGGACATACACTCTGAGAACCCTGCTTAAATACTAGTGCTAATACATAGGACATACACTCTGAGAACCCTGCTTAAATACTAGTGCTAATACATAGGACATACACACTCTGAGAACCCTGCTTAAATACTAGTGCTAATGCATAGGACATACACTCTGAGAACCCTGCTTAAATACCAATGCTAATGCATAGGACATACACACTCTGAGATCCCTGCTTAAATACTAGTGCTAATACATAGGACATACACACTCTGAGAACCCTGCTTAAATACTAGTGCTAATGCAATTCAAAGAGAGAAAGACTGCATTGCAATGCAGCTACAGAGATCTACAAACCTGACAGATGCCACTGGCATTCTGTTGTAGAAGTGCTGCCAATACCAACATTGTTACAAAGTCAGAGGATTGTGTACAAGCCATTCTCTCAGTACACTTAAGTACATAAAGACACATATAATTTTATATACACACAAACACATGCATGAACATATACATGCATACAGATTTGTATATACCTTAACACACATTTATGCGAACATCTATACAAACACAAAGATACAGACACACACTTGCGCACGCGCGTGCACACACACACACACACACACACACACACACACACACACACACACACACACACACACACACACGTACACTTAAACACATACCTGCACATTTAAATTAAAAACTGATTATGTGAATTAATATCACAGTTTGATAAGGAGAACATTCATACAATTGTATTTACAATAAAGCAAATTTATGTAACCCATTAACTTATAAAGACAGTTTAAACATTTTAAAGCATTTCTTTTTTCTAGTCCCCTCACCCAGGTTATTACCATTTTGTACATGCTTACCTGAATTTCTTCCTCTGCAATAACTAATATAATATCTCCTTCACCAAACTGCAGGGAGGCCTTCATTTCAGTAGTATGTGCCTTAATTGCCTTCACCTGTTGCAGCATTTTGATCAGTAAAAAAAGAAAAAAAAAGTTTCACATGCAGTGGGTTACTAGCAAAAATGTGATACAATTTCAACTGTTGTGACTTATTCACAATACTTTTGTAGAATGAGATCTATAGCAGAATATTCAGAGAGCAAATACATGGTTTCAAACAGGAACTGCACGTGTTTAAATTTGTAGCTAACAGCTTTTAAGAATGTACAGCAGATTGTCTTAACATTAAAGGGACAATGCGTACTTAAGCAAATACTTGTCAGTTCTGAATGTTTTATTGTACTACAGGTGGACTGTGGCAGTATGGTTAACAAAACGACAAGATTCATGCCCATTGTATCACACATAATTAGGCAGCGTGTGCATGCGCGTGTGTGTGTGCATGTGTGTGGTGAGCTGGCACTCACCACTTTGCATGATATAGAGGAAACCTCCAGTGATGATGCAGTCTAAGAAGTAAAGCTGATAACTATCAGGGTTACAAGAGGCACTTGCTAAATATAACATAAGGTCATAAAAGATGAATTTCGCTTTCTGTTTGTGCATTGGCAGTGACTCAAGGTTTGTTTGATTTTCTCTTTTTCTTTGGTTGAGGGACAATGAAGTTGCTAGATTTAACGGGGGCCTGCTCCTTGTAAAACACACTACTTTTGTCAATCTGAACTTTGAGTATTGTATTTTTTCCAGCTGAAGATTCGGGGGAATTTATACATGACAAAATACAATGGAAGCTCTTATATCTCTTTTAACAGGTTTATCCTTTGCAGAGTAAACAAATCTATGTGGGCATTTACTCTCTAAATCTATGCGCTCTCACATCTTATTCTATGTTCTTAATTTGTGGTGTGTTTCTTTCTACTTCTACTTTTGATCTGTTGTTACATTTTGTCTCTTTGGTAACAGCTGCTTTGTTTATCACTGATTAATTCTATCAATCTTTAATGTTTTTGATTGTTCTCCTGAAACCTTTGACAGCCCGCTAAGTCTTTTAAATATGATTTTTGTGCAGCACAGTCCTTACATCTGGAGTTTCCTGAGCAGTAGTTCCACCTAGTCTGTTTTCATTTTTGAATCAGTACCTGTAACATTGCTTTACCTTGTCAAAAAACTTGAGTCGTGTAGAATCTCATAAAGATTCATTTTGTTCTTTTGTGGCCTGTTTGAAGTTAAATACTTATGTTGTAAGTTTGCTTACGGCTGGAAGTACCTTGCTAACGTTTCTTGAACTGCTATATAAGTATTCTCCATTTCTGATAACTTTGATGCGTTTCTTATAGTTTGTTACCATTCATGTAGAGAAAATTCACTTTTTGTCCATTGCCCCCAGTAATATTAAACTTTATAAAGCAGTTCCTGCATTTTGACACCCATGTGGTCTACTCTGGACTCAGATAGTGGCTATCTAAGTCCGTTATTTAAAGGATGATGACCCAGAATTTGCAGTGCCATTTTCTTATCTTTGTAATCTGTAGGCTATTAACTCGCATTTAATACTGTTTCTCGTAAATATTTGGTCAGTGTATCTTCTCATTCTGTGTTCTGTTAATCTGTGTAGAAGCTTTCTAGAAATGAACTCTTCAGTTTTATAATAATAAAATGAACGTCACCCAAGTATTTAAATATTTTTTTCAGAGTACACATGTTTTGTAATTGTTTACTTTCATTACTAGTTTCCATGCTTTGTCAGTTTTCTTGCTTTTGGCACATGCTTTCTATTCGAGTTATTTGAAACATTGTTAAGTCACGCAGTCTTTTCTTTGGAAAGTCATTGTGCAGTAAAGGTACATCAGGCAGCTTTAGTTATAAATTCAGTGCAACTGTTCTCAGAAAAGAAGAAGATCAGAGCCAGCATTTTCAAATCACAGAATAACAAGTTTAATTTACTGCAAAGTAAATCAATATGGCTGCTTCAGAATCTCTGTAGGTCTTTCATCAAACTCTTTGCCACAGATACAGGCAGTTCTATTTAAAAAACACTGATTATCATATCTTTGTGTATGCGAGTTCAGTGTTATCATTTAGGTAGCACTTTCATAATGGAATATTTGTAATTTGCTTTGCCTGCCTTTGTGAATGGCACTGAGGGTTGCTAACCTGAATATAAATAATGCACAAAACTCATCCAATCCCATGCCTACAAAGGGAACCAATCAACAATCTGCAATGCAAGTCAGTGTACGTGATTGTAGCTAAAGTTTTACAGGCAACAGCTGGTTAGTTACGGAGTCTATCCACCTCAGGGTGCTTTAGTAAAGCTATCAGTCTTGGGGAGGGGGGTGTAATGCTTGCCTCCATTTGCCTTTTCACCTTTCTAGTATCTAAGATGTAGTAAATGTTTTAGTGAAGCACAAAACCTAATAAAATGTGACTGACAGTTACTGATACATTTTGTCTTGATAACACCACAACACTGGGATCACTATCTGATGAGAGGATTTGTGGGACGTATAACCTAGGGTCACTTCTGTTGGTGCTGCTGTGCTAACTGTTCTCACCATTTCACATCTGTGGGTTATTCTTGTGGAACTTTTTTCAGTGGGCTTTATTTATTTTTATTTATTTGCTTATTTTGGTTTCTTAACTGAGTTATCTGAGTGAACTAGGCCCATTTATGCTTGAAGCCCAATGAAGATATGTTTCAGTGCAAGTATAAGATAGAATATGACCAGTCAAAAGGAATAAGTGATAAACAGAGCACAAAATCTGGATACAGAACATAGTCATAAACATACTGATAAAGCCAAGGGTCTCAAACTCCCATTCCGCAAGCAAAATATGATTCATAGACACCTTCAATGCAGTCTGTGAATTTTATTTTATTTTATTTTATTTATTTATTTATTTATTTATTTTTTGCGTAACATCTTGTAATCCCGTCCAGAAAGAGTTTTAGTTTTTAGTTAGTTAGGTTAAAATTCTTACACAAAAGTCTAATTAGTGATCCAAACCATACTAACAAATGCTTGTCTTTGTGGCTCAGATCATCTGTGTATAAATGCTTCTCTCTCTCTCTCTTTTTTTTTTTTTACTTAATGTATTTTATTAATTATTTTATTAATTTTTGAAAATGGTTACATAAATATTTAGCTATTTACAATATATACAAAATGCCTGAGACCAGATTATTGCTATGTTATTCAGTAAAAAAAAAATAAAAAACAAAATAACCTAAACAAATTTAAGCTGAAAAAACTTCAATAAGGACTAATACCTTCAACAAGGATTGTCCTTAAAGTTATTAGGAAAATTCTATTTTTCTTGACTGTAGTTTCTTTGATTTCCATATCTTTAAGTAACAAAAGATAATCTTCAAATTGTGGTGATGAAGGATTCTTCCAGTCTCTTGTAATAGTGTTCCTCACTACAGCAAGAATTGTTTATGTTAGATAAAAAAAGTCTGTGTGGTTTGTGGAAATAAAAAAATCACAAAAAAAGACTTTTTTCCCCTATCTCTTTTTGTACTGGTTTGAGTGCAGAGAGAAAGAAAAGAGTTCCTAGAACTCAAAACTCAAGGTTATGTTGCTAAACATTAGGAGTCTAAACCTAAAACTGCACTCACTGAAGCAGCCCTCACCTTAGAAGATTCTGACATCTGTGCAGTCACAGAGACTTGGTTTAAGGCTGTGGAAAGCACCCCATCCATACCGTGTTATAATGCCTTCCACACAATCAGACCATAAACTGAAAGTGCAAGAACTAATGGAGGTGGAGTATCAATATTCATCTAAGATAAATACAGCTCTAGATTGGTTAAACAAAATGATTCCCTTGAACTAGTCCAAGACCAGTTGACTGTAGGTAAGACCCCTCTCCAAGTTATTGCTAGTTATAGGACCCCCATCCATGAACCAGGATACCCACACTGCATACTTGGATCTACATACAACCAAACACCCTGGTTTTAGGTGACTTTAACCACCAGTCCATAGACTGGGTAAATTATACATGCACTAACACACTTGCCCAAAGGTTCTTGAACTTCATCAACTCCAATGCCCTTGACAAGTTGGTTGACACCCCCACAGGGGACCCAAATATTCTGGATCTGGTGCTCACTAACATGGGTGATTGTTGCACCACCCCATGTGTGTGTCCCTCCCTAGTGAGATCTGATCATAAATCAGACTCATTAGAAGTAACAATAACATCTGACCCCCCCCCCCCCCCCCATTAGCTGCAACTAGACTAAAAAAACTTCTCCAAAGCCAATTACAACCTAATATCTGATGGGATTAATAGCTTCATAGCTCCTGCCCTCATTGATGGCATGGGCACCTATACTGGGATTTACACCAATGCCTTGTATAAGCATTCTATGAACACTTTCAGGAATGCATGGATCATGCAATCCCAAATAAAACCAAGACCCAATCCTCCAAAGGCAGACGCCCTGTCTGGTGGACCCCAGCCATAAACAAACTATACAAAAGAAGGAGGAAGCTACTACATGATAGAGCAAAATCCCAAAAAGGGAAGGCATCTCTGATCAGTATTAGCAAAAAACTACGGGCACTCATAAAATCGTCTAAGGCCAGCTTCGAGAAAAAAATTGCACAGGACACTAAGGATAATCACAAGGCTTTCTTTAGTTATGTTAGGAACCTGGGTGGGAATTCCCAGATATGCTCAGAATTAGTCCAAAATGACAAAAAATACACCGAACCCACAGACATTGCCAACATCCTAGCTGACAGGTTCAGTGCAAACTCCCCACCAAAAGGGCAAATATCTATCCCAGCAGAGTGCTGCCCCCCTGACATCTCAGATGCTCAGGTAAGAGCCACCCTCTCCAAAGCAAAAAACACAGCATCAATGGGACCAGACGGTGTCCCGGGCTGCGTCCTACATGAACTCCAAGAAGAGCTAAACCCAAACATAAAGCTACTGTTCAGTCTCAGCCTTACTACAGGTTATGTACCCAAAGAGTGATGTACAGCAACAGTGGTCCCTCTCCACAAGGGTGGTGCCTCAACGGATCCTGGAGACTATCGCCCCATAAGCCTGACTAGCTTGGTCTGCAAAGCTATGGAAAGGATAATCATGGACCTCATAAATAAAGATATTGGGGACCTACAGACACTGGATCCTACCCAGTTCGGCTTTGTTAAGGGCAGATCCTGCCTCTTAAACCTGGTCGATTTCTTTGAAACAGTCACCAAGGCCATTGCCGAGGGGAAGGTGGTCCACACAGCCTACCTGGACCTCGCAAAAGCCTTCGATACAATACCCCACTCGGGCATTATAGATAAGTTCACCAGCTTAAATATAAACCCCTATGTCACTAGATGGGTTGCAAACTGGCTCAAGGACAGAACCCACATGGTTAGAATTGCTGGAGCCATGTCAGACTCCAAATCAGTTACAAGTGGCATCCCACAAGGCTCAGTCCTGGGACCTCTCTTGTTCGGTATATATTTCTCGGAGGTACAGGCCAACACGGAAGGACTGTGGCTGACCAAGTTCGCAGATGACTGCAAACTAGGCGCCATAATCGACTCTCCAGCCGACACAAGCATCCTCCAAAAGGGCCTCATAGAAACAGACAACTGGTGCCAGAGCCATGGCCTTAAGCTAAATGCCAAAAAGTGTATAGTCATCCCCTTTGGCAAAAACAAAGTGCGAACAAATTACCACATAGTTGGTAATCCATTAAGTACGGAAGAAGTAATTAAGGACCTGGGACCCAAGTTGATAGCAATCTCTCATTTGACAACCACGTGGCCAAAGTGGTTAGAAAAACATTTTATATAGCCCACCTAATCATGAAGGGATTCACATCTAGATCAGGGGAGGTCATCATGCCTCTTTACTCATCCCTCATCAGGCCCATAATTGAGTACAATGCCCCTTTTGGGCTGTACCTTACCAGACACCTGCAGCAACTGGAAAGACCCCAAAAGTACCTCACCAAGAGGATCAAAGGGCTCAAACAGATGCCATATGCTGCCCGGTTAAAGAAACTCCAGCTCTGCTCAGTGGCATACCACCTGCTCAGAGGCAATCTGTGCCTGACGTATAAAGCCATGTCCAACCCGGAATTAATGGACATGCTGCACCTCAGAAAATCCAAATCCCATCAAGCTACGCACTTGAGAGACTTGAATCTCAGCACTGAAATAAATAGGACATGCTGGAGGGATAGATTTATAACCCAGAGGCTCCCATCACTCTGGAATAAAATCCCAGTCCAGGTTAGGCAGAGTCCCTCATTGACTCTCTTCAAGAGGAATCTTGATGAGTGGATGGGGGATCGTAGGTTTACCACGGGTATCACTTCTGTGTCACTGTTAGACAGAGGCACAGTATACTAACCTCGAAAAAGGGCATAGCAAAATTAATTTAAAATGGGTGGTGAAAGCCAAACACACTCTGGCTAGGCTTATAAATGCCCTAGGGCAGATAGCCTAGTATGAACCTATGAACCTAATCTATACAAATGTATTGATTCAGCTGTACCTGATACGATCAAAACAAGATCCTCAAGAAAGAACAAGCCTGCCTGGTGGACATCTGCCATTAACAGGTTATACAATAAGAGAAATAAATTGCTATCCAAGAGCAGGAAGGAATGGTCTCTGAATTGGAAGCATTCCCTCCTTGGCTTAAACAAGCAAATAAGACACCTTGTAAGGCATTATAAATTTTACTATGAATCCAAATTAGCCTCCTTCGCTAAGGATAACCATAAGGCCTTCTTTAGCTAAGGATAACCATAAGGCCTTCTTTAGCTATGTCAGAAACCTTAAAGGAAAAACATAGATCTGTGCATCACTGGTTGTTAATGGCACCATATATATGGAATCCACAGAAATAGCCAACCTGCTAGCTGGCAGGTTCAGTGAAAATGTCTTCCCCCTGTCCCTGCCACATATCCCCCAAAGCATTCCTATCACCTGCCCTCTATCTAATATCTCAAAGGAGCAGGTCGTAAATGCTCTCTCCAAAGCCAAAATCACAGCCTCTATGGGACCTGATAATATCTTAGGCTGCATTCTAAATGGATTAAAACAGGAACTAGCTGTGTCACTGGGTACTCTTTTTAACCACAATCTAAGCACTGGTTTTGTACCTGCTCACCGGAAAACATCAACTGTCATCCCATTACATAAAGAGGCACCTCCTCAGACTCTGGGAACTATAGACCCATAACCCTGACCAGACTAGTCTGCAAGGATATGGAAAGAATAATCATGGACCTTATCACCAAAGATAGAACCAAGTACCACTAAAACAGAAAACACTGCCTTCGGAGCACCAGTAGCAGAAATGAGTAGTCTGTAGGTGTAACCCCAAATGTATTAATAAATCACAGCAAGTAAAACACAACAGTTTAGCGCTTTCATTCAAACATCTTGAACTTTATCAGAAATAAAGACGTAAAACTTCTAGTGTAATATATATACTCAAGTTAAATGATCATTTAAAATTCACCAATAAAAAACCTTTTCAATAAAACAATCAGGGCTTATTTAAAGATACAGTACTATTAAAACCAACACGTTATATATAAACATGTAATATGTTTAGATAAAGTATAAGAATGCACATACTATAATTTTGCTGCTCTCAGTCTTAAAACTGGAATAATAGAAATGACTTAATTTAAACCTGGATATCTGTTGGCTTGTAAAGTCAACAAAGATATAGGAGACCTCCCAACACTTGACCCAGCCCAGTTTAGCTTCATTAAAGGGAGATCCTGTTTCTTGAACTTGGTGGACTTCTTTGAGACAGTCACGAAAGCCCTGGATGAAGGCAAATCCATGCATATGGCCTACCTGGACCTGGCCAAAGTCTTTGGTACTATTCCACACTCAGGCATCATTGGTAAACTCACCCATCTGGCGGTAAGGAATATTTTAGAAGACTTAAATTAATCTTGAAAACAGTGTTGACATCTAGGAACAAAACTCCAGCTGTAAACCAGTTGGCTTTTCCTGTCCTAACATACTGTTTTGGAGTGATTGACTGGCCCCAAAACATGTTGGATAGATTAGATAAGACAAGCAGAAGGATGCTTCATGCTTACCAGATGATTTATAAAAATCAGTGCATACCAAGATTATATATTCCCCATTCCGAAGGAGATATGGGCCTCCTTGAAATTGATTATATGTATAGATCTGCAATCATGGGAATGCACACATATCTGCTGACCTCACAGCACCCAAACATAGTGAAAGTTCTGAAACATGAGGAGAATAAATCTAAGATAACTTCCCTGCTTAGTCTAGCAGAAGCATATCAATGTCAGGCAGGAATGGAAATCAAACCAGAACTAGAAAAAACTCAGGCAGCAACTGAATGTGCCAAAAAACAAAATAAAGATTATAAAGTGAAGGATCAGATGAGAAGGCAAAAAATGTGGAAAATACATAAATATAGTTGCAAGTACAGAAAACGTCTGGAAGAAGTTCATGTTGATCAGGATAAACAGGAATGGTTAAGGAGAGGTGAATTCAAACCAAAAGATGAAAGGTTAATATTGGCGGCCCAGGATAGTGGGCTACACACACGGTTTACAAAGACCATTGAACATGTGGGAGGAACAGACAAATGTAGGTTTTGTAAAACAGAATTGGAAACAGTTGTAGAACTCATTGCTGGTTGTGACATATTAATGGCAGAAGGACTGTATACTGAAAGGCATAATAATGTGGCAAGACCGTTGCACTGGGGATTGTGCAAACATTTATGCTATTGAAGTAGTTGAAAAACACTGGAAACATGAACCACAAAGCATCACAGAAAATAATGAAGTCTACATCACATGGGATCACCCATTACCAACAGTTCAAAAGACAGATGTGAGAACACCAGATATAGTAGAAGCATTAATCAGTTGAAATCACTACACCCAGCGACTACAGTGTCTTGCATACAGACAGGCACAAAGTCATAAAATATCAGGATTTGCAGGCAGAAATGAGAGCAATGTGGAAGAAAGATACCCAGACAGTTTCAATAGTAGTAGGAGCAGCTGGTCTTATAAAAAAGAATCTACAATCATATTTAGATATGTTACCAATACATGTAACTCCATAAGAATTGCAGGAGGAGTCATTACTGGGCACATTACGGGTGCTGCGATGAGTACTTCTGGCTGACATCAAAGATTAAAACAATACCAATTTCAGGAACTTTAATTGTACTTTGACTTAGGAATGGGGTCCATTCTCTTCATGGTAATAGAAACCCAAAAGACTTGGAAAAATTAAAAAGCTGGAGATCAACCTATATATTGTCAGGTGGGTTGCAAACTGGCTCACCAACAGAATGTATTAAGTCAGAATAGGTGACTCTACCTCCACCAGCAGACCCATAACCAGTGGTGTTCCACACAGATTGGTGCTGGGGCCCCTATTGTTTGGAATCTACTTCTCCGATGTTGTTGTTGTATCGTTCGGCTTTTCCCAGTTAGGGGTCACCACAGTGGAACTCCAGTCCGCTAATGATGGCAATAGATTTTTACATACCAAGTTGCCAGCTCTGATGCACAGCCTTCAATGAAGGTACGCCCATTCACGTATGTCTCCACACAGAAGACGCTTTAGCTGAGAATCGAACAGGACAATGCCTTACTGTGAGGCGACAATGCTACCGCAGTAGCACCACCGCGCAGTTCCAGATGTACAGGCTAAAACAAATGGCCTATGGCTGCCTAACCTTGCTGATGATTGCAAACTGGGTGCAGTCACTGAGTCCCCAAATAATGTCAACATCCTACAAGAGGGACTTACACAGACAAACGACTTTTGCCAAAGTCATGGGCTAAAACTCAATGCAAAAAAAATGCATTATCATCCCCTTCAACAAGGGCAATATCCCTACAGATTACCACATTAATAACAACACCTTAAACATGCAATCAGTGGTGAGAGATTTGGGCACACAGGTTGACAGCAACCTTTCCTTTGACCACCATGTCTCTATAGTGGGAAGAAAGGTTTTCAACATTGCCCACCTCATAAGTAAGGGCATTGCTTCCAGAATAAAAGAGATTATAATCCCCGCTGTACTCCTCACTCATCAGGTCATTAAAAGAGTACAATGCTACCTTTGGTATGTACCTTACCAGGCATCTGCAGCAACTGGGAAGACCTCAAATGTTTCTTACAAAGAAAATTCAGGGTCTTCAGCACATGTCATACGTTGATAGACTGAAATCACTGTCACTATACTCTGTGTTTTACAGACTACTCAGAGGTGACCTCTGCCTTCAGAAAGCAATCTCAGACCTTGCTCTAATAGAAATGCTGCACATCCATAAATCAAATGGTAAAAGATGCACTAACTGTAGGGAACTCAACACAGTATTTGACATCAACAGGACTTGCTGAATAGACAGATATGTCTCACAGAGGTTACCTCTCATCTGGAATAAACTTCCAATTCTGGTGAAGCAGACCTTGCTGACCCTATTTAAGTGTAATTTGGATGACTGGATGGAAAAACGCAAATTCACCCCGGGAGTTTCACCTGTGTCCCCCTTGGACAGGGGTAGTAGTTGTTGACTTAGTTCTGCTTAATACCTTGATATTCTTGTGAACAAGGGTTGTAGATGGCTAGGCTTGTAAGCGCCGTAGGGCCATTAGCCTAGTAACCTCCTATGATCCTCTGAATAGCAGAAACAATTAGCAAAGTGCTTGGATTGCAAATGTTTCTGCTATTGGTCTGTTTTGAGTTGCAGGAAGCCTTCAGTAACACTGCAGCTGCCAGATTCTCAGATAGAAGACAAGGATGATCACGTTACTTGGCTTTGCAGAAATAGTAGGTTTGTAAACAATTAGCATTACTTTCTATCCTCACTGACACAAGATTTTTTTTCAATCATGATCACCGCCACTAAAAATAAAATGCTTTTGCTGTGATCAGTGTTCCTGAGAAGGGGACTCTGTGCATGCTTACTCTTAAGTGTGATGGAGCAAGGAATGATATCATGTGAAGATTCAAGTGTCTCAGAAAAAAAAATCGCAACACTAAGGTTGCCTTAACTCCTGGCAAAGATAAACATGCTTCACCCTGTTCATATACCCTGCTCTACAATGGCAGACCACATGCATGGTAGCAGTGTTGGAAAATGTACCCCTCAAAACTTCTTCAGCCTTAGCAATAATTCTGACAGTGACTGAGGATTCCTTGAAATAGTTCATTATGTATTACAATGCTACAAAAATCATCACAGTCTTTAGGTCTTTAGAAAACTTCCATGAAAACTCTTTTCTTATCACTCTATTCTCTATACTCTTACATGGAGGTTATCTACTTATTTAAGTCAGAATTTTGTACTCCTCTCACTCTGTTTATTTATTTTTTCTTGTCATTTAGTGTTTTCTGTCAAGGAACGTTTTTATGTGGGGTGGGTTGTTGGCCTTCAGTTGAGTATAGCCAACCTTAACTGGCCCACAGATAATTTGAATTTGAGACTCCTGGGTTAAGCAGTAGGTAACACATATTCATTCACTAATGAATTAAGCAGCTAATCAGTACTGTAAAGCAGGCTGTGTAAGATGACAGCACTAAAGAGAGAAGGGGTAGTAGGGTAATAATAAGGAATGGGGTAAATGAGGGCTAGATGAAGACAGACAAGAAGTGATAGCTCATTTTTGACATATAGCATTCAGGGCAAATAGATTATATGAGAAGCAGAAGACAGGAAATTGTGAGGCAAGATTCAGAGCAGGGAAATAAAAGAGGTAAGGAGGCTTTGAGGGAAACTAGTGCAGGCAGGAAGAAGTGGGGATGGAGAAGAGTTGGGAAAGATACATGGAAGTTGAGAAATAACATGAGCATAGTTGTAACACTGTAAAGTAAAAGCCACAATGGGGTTAGAGGATAAGAAGTGGGGCACAGATGAAGTAAACAGGAATATTACCAGTGGGCCTGTAGGAGGCATAACAGTCACATGTACTTAATTAGCTGACATTACTGTAAGCAGCAGTTTTAATGGTAGATGCAGCATTACATTTACACATGCCTGAAGATATGTTTAAATTTGAGTGGTGTTTTGTTAAAAACATGAATTTGGAGTTACAAATATGAGGATGATATTAGACTAGGAAGTGCTCATTGAGGGGCAACTAAAGTTTATGAAGTGTCACAAAATTTAGTACGGAGTATTTTGTATGCCAGGAAAAAGTGAACAGTGTTAAATTTGCTGTTCCAGTTGCTCAGTTAAACTGGTTGAGCACTGCACAGTAAAGTGCCAAATGTGCATTTATGGAGAGCTTGTCATCTTGTGTAAGCAGCAGTTAGTTTTGTTAGAGTGCAGCAGCTTGGTAAATGATATGTCCCTATAATAGTTTTTGTAAGGGAAGGGTTGTGGCTAAGGATTCTGTCTTGTGGAGTAAAATGTAGTTTTTCACATGATAAGTTATCTATTTGCTTGCAGTAGGGTTTTGGATATGGACATCAAATCTTAGGTACTGGGCATTGCTCTGACATATTTCATATGTTGAATGATTTTAGATATATTACCAGATAATGAGGTTTTCGCATGACAAATTATCCACTTGTAATAAGTTTTCAATATGAGCATCGGATTGAAGTCTTTCTTGGTATTGTCCTGATATATTTCACATGTTGAATGACTTCAATAATATTACTACGTAATGACTATATCTGCCGAGGGAGTTCAGATTTATCAGTAATTCCTGAGACTAGGATAAAAGTGCACATTTAATTTAGAAGACTGTAGAATTAAGTCTGAGCCTAGCATACAGTATTGTAATGTCTGAAAATACTCTAAATCGATGAGCTAAACAGTTTAGTTTATCAGACGAGCAGAAAGCGTCTGAATCATCAGTGTATTATACTAGAGATGCTGCTGAACAGAGTTTGTGACTGTTGTTTAAAAATCTGGAACACAATAAGGAACCTAGTTTGGATCCTTGTGGAACATCAGGAGGGACTAGCTTGAAAACTGAGTTACAGTTGTTGCATGTTTGAAGATTAAGTTCACCTTATAAGGTACCAGTTTATGTAGTTCATAGGCTCATACTAAGCTAATGATCATCAGGGTCTTTATAAGCCTAGCCATGTGACCCAACCCAGGTTTGTCCCCAAGTACCTTGGACACCTATGTGGCAGGATATGTTAGTATGCAGGCAGCTGAGGGTTATGTGGGGTGGTATGTTAGCTGGGGATTAATTTACTTACTGTTGACCTACGTCCATCAGAGACATGGGGGCCAGACTGGGGTGAATTTGAGATTTCCCACCCACTGATCAAGGTCTTGTTTGAATAAGGTCAGGAGTGAACTCTGCTTCACATGGATGGGAAGCTTATTCCACAGTGTGGGAATCCTTTGAGACACATATCGCTCTCACCATCATGTTCTATTTATATCTTAGGCAAAGTTCAAGCCTTGGTTCTAGTGTTTCTGGTGCTGTTTGTTTTGCAGATGTGCAAGAGATTCATCAGAGCTGGATATGAGGATGCTTTATATGCCAGGCATAGATTGCTTATCACTAACCTGTAGGAGACTGAGTACAGAGATAGGGCCTTAAGGTGATCTGTGTAGTACATGGTATTCATACCCTGGATTTTCTTGGTAAACAACATTTGAGGATGTTCCAACTGTTGCAAATGTCTGGTTAGGTACATGCCAATGGGGGCACTGTACTCACTGATGGGTCTGACAAGGGCTGAGTAGAGTGATATTACAACTTCTTTGACCTGAATGCCATACCCTTGCTTATGAGTTGGGTGACATTTTATAATTTTCGTATTATATTGTCAACGTCCAGATTACTGTCTACATATATTCCCAGATCCCTAACATCCAGGTCGACTCTTAAGGGTGTTTTATTGAAGGAATAATTAGCTTGGGTGGACAATTTCCCAAGGGGCACTATAATGCATTTATTTGTATTGAGTTTTAATTTGTGGAATTGGCATCAGTCTTTTGTTTGTGTTAGTCCCTCATGTAGAATGATGGTGTCATGGGGGAATCTATGAAAGCTTCCAATTTACAGTCATCTGCAAACTTGGTGAGCCAGATGCTTTCTACATTAGCCCTGACTTCTGAGAAGTAGATGCCAAAAAGAAGTGGACCCAACACGGATCTCTGGGGTACTTCGCTAGTGTCTGGTCTCCTGGTAGAGGTGGTGTCACTGATCCTGATTTCTTGAGTCCTGTCTGTGATATGGCCAGCAATCCAGTGAGTTATGTAGGGATTTATGCCTAGCTAAGAGAGTTTGTCAATAATACCTGAATGGGGTGTTGTATCAGACATCTTCACCACGACAAAGTAGGCAGTACATACCATTTTCCCTTCATCCATAGCCTTGCTGTACCTCTTGAAGAAGTCTGCCAGACTGAGTAGGCAAGATCTGCCCTTAACAAAGCCAGGCTGCGATGGAATCAGTGTCTGTAGGTTGCCAATGTCCTTGCTGATGATTTCCATAATAATTTATTCCATGGCTTTGCATATTAGACTTGTCAGACTGATGGGTCTGTAATTCCTGGGGTCAATTGATGGTCCATCTTTATGAAGAGGGATGACTGTTGTGGGAAGTCCAGTCACCTGGCACGTAACATATTTTGAAGCTGTAGTTGAAGAGTACCTCAAGTGGTCCTGCTAGGTCATGTTTTAGGCTATTTAGGAGGCAACCAGGGATATTGTCAGGGTCTCCTGAAGCAATGTGTTGGCCTTAGCAAGCACTGCTAGGATGTGCTCCCTGTTGATATTTGGGGGTGGTTGCTTGATGGGATTCCATTGGGGATAGTGGGGAATTAGTGGGTGGGAAGTTACAGCTAAATTTATCAGCCAGTAAATTCACTATGTCACCCTGGCTGGTGAAGATTGTGCCATTTTCAACCAGTTCATCTCACTGCTGAGTGTTACCTTTAAGGTTCCTGACATAGCTATAGAAGGCCTTGTGATTGTCCTTAGCTGGGAAGTCATCCTGAGCTGTAATTGGCCTTGTTGGGCTTTATTAGACCTCTTACATTTTTGTTTAGTTGAATCATAGAGTTCTTGTCTCTATGAGAGTTGCTCTTTTTGATTTTATCTGTGAATGTTTTCATTTGTTATATATCCTGTTAAACTAAGGATTCCACCAGTGGGGTTTGTTTTTGGTGTTAGATTTGGGCTTACGTCTAGTAGATATGGTAGTCTCAATGCAGCCATTTACATGTTAGTATAGGGGTTCTTTGAATAATTCTGCATAATTACCTGTGTTCTCAGGGAATGGAGGAGCCATAGATTTTGACAAACTATTACTTAATAGGATGTAGTTTGCTTTAGAATAGTTTCTAACTGTTATGTGTTTAGCTGGGTTTTCTGGATTGATTTTTATTTCAGTGGAAACAGCTTTGTGGTCCAAACTCACCAATGAGGACATGATACATGACATGGTTCATTGCTCTCCAATATTGGTGAGTACTAGGTGCAGTGTGTTTGATCCCATGGTTGGAGTGCATACTATCTTGTCCTGGGAGTTCATGTTGATAAAGTCCAGGAAACATTGTGCCTGCGAGTTAGAGGCAGTGTACATTTCCCACTCTATATAAGGGTAGTTAAAATCCCCTGTGAACATGGTATTTGGTTGGATGATAAGCTCCTCTAGTAGGTCTAGGTAACAGTTGTGAGCTTTGTGGTATTAGAAGGTGACCTGTAGATGACTAGGACATGGTAAGGAACCCCGTCTATGGAGACTTGGATGTGAATGAACTACAAGGCATCCTCCTGTTTAACCAAGCTGGAGTTGCATTTGTTGCTAGTGTAGAATGAGACACCCCCACCCATATCCCCCTGTCTGTGCCATGGAAAGCACTGCAGTCTTGCACTGCTGAAGGACTTTCTACCTTTTTAAACCAAGTCTCAGTAACAGCACAGATGTCAACATTCTCCAGAATGAGTAGAGTTTGTAGGGTGTGGAGTTCTTGGTTAGGGTCCTAGTATTGAGCAGTAACAAATTAAGGTTGCTTTAAGTTTTTTTTTTTTGCTATGTTGGTAGTTTTGTCATTTTGACATTGCCTATAAAAGGCTATCAGAGGGTTGATAAAGTTTTAGTGGATATCCAAAAGTCCAGGAGGGCAGGTGTAGACCATTCTTAGTAAGGCAACCTGGTCTGCTAACCATGTCTTCCCATAATAATAGATACTAGATCCACCTGGAGTGACACCAGAAACTAAGCCAATTATTAAAATCAATCATTTTCAGTTCACGGTGGTATGGCGGTAGCATTGTTACCTCACAGCAAGAGGTTCTCCCTTTCGATTCTCGGCTGGGTTGGGAGTGCCTTCTGTGTGGAGTCTGCATGTCCTCCCCACAGTCGGGTAGCGTTCAAAAGACATGCGAGCATAAATGGGCGTGCCTTCGTTGAAGGTTGGGCGTCGAGCTGGCACCTCAGTGTTTCGTAAAAATCTACTGCCAATCATTAGCGGACCGGAGTTCCGTTGTGGCGACCCCTTACTGGGAAAAGTCGAAAGACAAACAATAACAACTGTGGCATCATCCTTGGTGAAGGTAGAAAGCAGGTCAGTGCACGGCATGTACCTGTCTGTGACACATATTGAGAGAGATCCATAATGTCTCTATTCATATAGTCCAGTGAGGTACATCTACGGTCATTTACCCCAACATGGACTATGACTCAATCACATTGGTGCCTGAGCTGCAGTGACTTGAGGGCATGCTTGATATTGTGGGTCCTAACTCAAGATTGGCAACTAACCCGTCTCTTCTCCTTGTTAGGCTTGGTGAGAGAGGCATCTGTGTGTTGTACAGCAGAATCCTTTATGACAATAGTACTAGGCAAAGTGTGTGCTTGTTTTATGGTATTGTTCAATACCTATTTCTAGGAGAAGGTTAACCAAGATGCTATGAGTAATATAACTGAATGTTTTTCAAAGATGAAAAAAAGTCACCAAAGCGACAATGTCTGAAATGTTTTAACATTGTTTTGACTCTACTGTGCGACCGTAGGTGCCCAAGCCATGTATCAGTTTTAATAGGTGTTTTCTCTTTTCCACCAATATTGTGTGACTGTAGAGTTACTCTGTATAAGTAACTGGATGATGGGAATGTCTCCAACATGAGGGGCATGGGGGGGGGGGGGGGGCTTGTCCACCAGCAAAAAAAAATACTTTACTGATTTTCCCCCCAGTGTTCCACAGATGTATATTTGGAGAGTATGCCACAGGCAGTATGTTTACAAGCAGTTTAACTTCTGCTTTACATAATGAATCAATTTAATAGCAACAGCTTCTATCAGGTATTGTAAATGTAGTACTCAATGAAGTAGTGGATGCATATTAGTAAGAAACAAGTGGTATTATGTTACAAAAGAGTATAGATAACTATTGGGCTATAGTTTGGTATTAGGTAAGGGTTAGAAAATGTTGTATAGACAGGAGTAAATACCTGTTTGATGCTGGCCTAGTATGATTTACGTCTGACAATGACTTACTTTGCAAGGCACTGAAATACCTCAACATTGAAACTTGAAAGATTTGCTTAAGTTTACTGCTTCTCCAAACAGCTGAAAGGTGGTAAGCATTTGGTAGCTACACCATTCTTCCATGCTTTACCCTTTAAGTGACATTATATTCCTGAATTTCTTATCCAACAAAGGTAGAAATTTGGATTCATAGATTTATAGATATTTCAAGACAATTTAGTCTTAGGATCATGTATACCCTGCCATTATTCACCCTCAGGTTGTACCCCTTTTCTCAAGGAGGAGTAGACCAATCAATCCTAGTGTAAATTTGTGGGCACCCATTCAGTCATCCAAGTTCTGTTTGAAGGATTCTAGAGAATCAGAGGTGCTGTGTGATAAACCTGTCTCTCCACTGTGTTTTGTTTATCTGTTTTTAGAGATTTGGGTCCCTGTTTCGGGTGTTAGTGGAAGTGTTAGACATACAGAGGAGATTAAGGACAATCTGGTCTCTAATTAGGCTTGCCACCCCTCCATTTTTTTTCCGGACTATCAGGAAATCAAGCTGATTCTCTGGTAGTCCGGAAAACACTGTACAAACTCCAGTATTCTGTTTCAAAAAGGAAACAGACTATCGGAGTTTGTAAATCGGGTGATTTACTATGCTTTTTTTACAGAAAAGCATAGTAAATCAATAAGCAGGCAGCGGAGCGAAAAGAGGGCATTCCCGTTGAGTGATGCTGTCGTGACATCACAAAATAGGAGGTATGTTGGCGGGAGAGGGGGTTGGGGTGGGCGGGGTTACTGGTGACGTGAGGGGCATGGCTTTGCTCCGGTTTTAGCCGTGAAGGAAGGTGGCAACCCTATCTCTAATGGTGCAGTGGGCTAAATGTAGGCCTCCCCTCAGACTTAAGATGCTGAATAAAGTGTTAGAGTTTTCAGCCTGTCCTGGTAGCTCTGGGTCTTTAGGCATGTGATTTTTTTGGTCAGGAATCACTGTGGCCTTTCTTGCTGTTTGACATGTCAAGTGAGGTACATCCCAAAGGACCAAAGGAAGCATTATACTCAATAATCGGCCTGACCAATGCTGATCACAGGGAAATGATGATCTCCTTACATCTGGATGATATTCCCATGGTGATGACTTTTGCTACATAGGAGGATTTCCTGACTGCTGTTGTCAAACAATGATCAACAGATAGGGAGTTAAGCACCCAAGGTCTAAGGTCCTTAACTATATTTATTTTTTTTTTGGCAATATAGATGCTGAGGGGAGGGGTTGCCTATGTAATTCAATGATACTACATTTTTTTAGCATTTAATTTTATCCCATTTTCAGTATACCAAAGGTTTACAAGAAAGATTTCCTGCTGTAGCTTTCAGGTATAAGAGGGGGACTTAACGATAACTCCCAGTTGGTAATCAGCTGCAAACGAAATAAGCCATGGGTCTCAGTTCTCTGTCTGGAGATCAGAAAAGGATGGGTTCCAACAATGAGCTCTGAGGTGTACCACTGGTGACCTTCATATTTTTAATGAGGTGTCTGTGATTCATACTGTATGGATTCTGTGTTTCAGCCAGTTTACTATCTACCTTACCTCATATGGACCTATTTTTAAATCATTTAGCTTTCTTATGATGCCAGTATGGTATATGATGTCAAATACATTGGCCAGGTCTAGATATGCTGTGTATATTGCGCTGCTACAGTCAACTGGCTGTATGACCCCCTTGAAGAAGTTAACCAGATTTAATAGGCAAGATCTTCCTTTGAAAAAGCCAAACTGCTGAGGGTCAAGTATAACAAGGTTTCTAACATCACAGATTATGAAATCAGTTATCGTACATTCCATGGCTTTGTAAATTAGCCTGCTCAGGCTGGTAGGTCTATAATTTCCGTAGTCGGTGGTATGGTACCCCTTATACAGAGGCATTAAAACTTCAGTGCACCACTCTTTGGGGCAAAACCTGTAGCTAAGGATAGGTTAACCCATTTCTGGAGTTGGCCCGCAGCCATGGCATGCCTGGTACTTCTTGTTACACATGCGTGTTTATTATCAGGCCCCAGGGAGGAAATATTTCTGGTCTTATTAGCACCTTCCTTACATTTTCCTTAGTGATAAAAGGGTGGTAAGAAATTCTAGGGTTTGTGGATTATGGATAGTAATCAAGGGTGATGTTAGCACTGAATTTGTTGGCAAGTACATTGTCTAGGTCAATTGGGTCTGAATGAGAGGTGCCATGTTGAGCAAGTTCAGTGCAATATAGGTTGCTGTTCCTTTGTTTCCTAACAGAGGTAAAGAAGGATCTATGATTATCTTTAGCCACTGGTGCCAACCTAAGGTCAAGGTTAGCTTTAGTCGACCTGCTGATGATTTTTGGTTTCTTTGTAGTGCTTTAAAACTTTCCTCGATGTGAGAGGGTTTTAAATCTCCTGTATAAATGTAAAGCTTATTAATGTTGTTAGACCACCAGGGAGGTTTATTTTTGAACTTGCAATGATATTTAGCTTTAGTAGGGACTGCCATTTCTATGCATTTTCTTAAATGGATGTAGAATTACGCGGTGTAGCTAGTCACTGCATCTAATTTGGGTTGGTGCAATCATAAGAGAATATTAGTATCTCAACACAAAGCAGGATGAGTTTGCATCTTTGTAATCATTGAATTTGAAGATATATCTTGTGGAGGTTTTTGAAATTTTGAAGGTGGACATTTTAAAAGACACTGATCTGGAATAAACTTTTCTAAGAGATGCCCATGTGTTAATAATATCACAAGTAAAGTATTGTACTTTTTCATTCAAGCAAGTTATTAGTTATAGTGGACAACAGTCAACTTGCTTGATTAACTGGTTGTAGATAGTTATGTTAGGGAGTTTGATTATGTGTTTCACTTATAAGTAAAGCCTGGGATATTCTACCAGCTGACCAAATTGCATACATTTGTGAAGGAATGATGACTTATACCATGCAATATGTTACCGTCTATGTCAACAGCATTTTTTTATTTGTATATCAAGTTTTCAGTGTTAGTAGCTGAGCTAAAACCTACAGGTGTATGACAGAAAGGCTTAGGAGAATTTAAGAACTTAATATCTGGGTGCTCTGAAAATACAGCCTCATTCTGGATATTTGTGGGAAGTTATATTGCAAATTGTCCTTGCAATTGGGAACATTTAGATAGGATGTGAGGATAGGTAAGTTTAAGTGTTTTTGTAAGGAAGGCATGCAGGATTTGCACATAATGAAAAGGGATTCTTTACTTAAGATTTTAGGAGGTTGATTTTGGTCTAAAGAATAAAGTTTTTTCCTGTAGAACAGCACAGTATTTATTTAATCTTTGTCATAGCCATCTGAGTGGAAGACATTATCATTTTTTGTTGCTGTGCTCTGCAAGTGTTATGGATGTAACACTGCAAGTGTAAAGTGCGCACAGCAATAAGGTAATTTCAGCACTAACAAAGCTAAAGTGGACTGTTTCCTGTTTGTGTTTATTTGTGTACCCTGTTCTTTTTAAGCAGAAAGTGTATTTTAATTTCAGTACGTTTACCTGATGGTCTAGTGGTTGAGTGTGGGTCCCACACAGGAACTAACACCATTTAAACCCTTCACATAGTGATTGGTCATAATCTTGAACAGTCATATGTGGGCAAAATGAGAGAAGTAGAATTAGTAAGGACAGTCAGGAAGCAGCAGTAAGAAATAAAGAGTGACAGCTTTTTTTCTGACTTAAAAAATCATTTAGAAATTAATGCTTTTGTTTTCTGAAACATGGTAGAATTTCTTATAGAAGACATTAATGCATCATGTGTTCCTGAAATGTGACTGCTAAGCTTCTGACAGTCTAGAAACCATATGTAGGGCAGCCAATGGGGGCAGCTGCCCCAGTCATGGGCTGTTGGGAGGGGACATGATTAGCAATACGAAAATGATGAACTGGCATTGTTGGTTGATTGCAATATGCAGTAGTGGTAGTACATTGGAACTTTCTTTGCTCCTCAAGTTTGGCTTAAGGGGATACATCAGCATTTTTAAATAATATTATCACATAATAGTCTCTGACCTGAAACTTAGAAGTTGTTGTTTCATGTAAGGTGGCATTTCAGCAGTTTTGTTTAGTATTATAGTCTTGACAATTTTTATATCAAAGAAATAGCACTACAAAAAGCTTTTCCTCTCAAGACCACCTTGCAAGGTGGATGTTAAGCTAAAGGTATATAAACAAGGCAGAGTGGAGTAAAAACATACTGTATAGTTGTACAACTTTAACATCACAGAAAACAGGATATTACAAAAGTGTTGCAGACACTACTGTGTACGCTATTTCTAAATTGAAATCAGACAGTGGCTACTACAGGCTTGCTCAGTATTTAAGCACACATTATATCCTGGATCCTGGATTTGCTCCCATGCTCTTCAATATATCTGGTAATGAGCATAGCAGGTATGGGTTTTACAGGATCGGGTTGCTAGCCCGAGGCCAAATCCTCCTCAGAGGGTGCACCACACACTAGCATGCACACACTCACACCTAGGGCCAATTTGAAGTGTCCAGTCCATCTACTGCATGTCTTTGGACCGTGGGAGAAAACCAGAGTACCCGGAGGAAACCCACATGAATGCAGGGAGGACATGCAGACTCCACACAGAAGGCACCCCAGCCGAGAATCGAATCGGAGAACATCTTGCTGCACCACTGCACCGTCCACACCTTATATATTTGGCTTTATTTCAGTGATCAATGTTAGGACTTCATTATCATCTGGGCAGGTTGCATTTATTTTTCATAAGCTATTTTACATTTGTAAACACTTTGCAAACCTTTGGCCTCTTAGTAAATATAATCAATTATCAGGAGGCCTAGTTAAATATTTATGATACTCTCACTGTTTTTATACAAAGGCTACTGTTGCTTATACACTGTCAACATACTAACATATTGTGACATTAGATTTTGTTAACATTATTGTTTTGTAGTATAGTAAAATGTCTGTCACAGTATGCAGTTATGAAACACTTTAACAACTAGGTTCTTCAAAACCTTTTAAAGATTACATTTTGATAGGGTATAATAACCGTGGTTACTTTTTTATACATGGAGCTACAAATAAATCTGATGGCTGCTTTTAAACTCAGAGATGTAAAGTATATTACTGCAAATAAGACAAAAGGAATCAGCTCTCATTGTGACTACTCAGCTCTGCCTGCTTTGAAAACTGTTGTAGCTTTTATAACATAATAGATTGGGGTGTACAAACACTTGATTTGTGGTGAAATAGTTGATGTGAAACAGCTACTCAGTAGACACATATCACTGGACAGCCTACGGGTTTATAGGTCCCTCAGTGTCAAACCATAATAAAACAGGTAGTGCAGCCAAGATGGGAGAAAGTAATTTAAGTGTTGCACTAATAGTTACAGGCTCAGCAAATAAAGGAATGCAAGTAGCTGAACATGCTCTAGGAACTATAAGAAATACAAAAAGAAGATATACAAATACAATGCTCTTGTTAAGTATAGCCAGGAGGAAAATATTTATAAAAAAGACAAAAGATTGTAAAAGGAGAGAGAGGAGATTGTTATGACTTTAGCTCAACAGACAGATCATACAAAAGTAAAAGGAGCAGTCCAAGAGGAGTAAATGCTATTGTGTATGTCTAGTGTTGCTCCGTCTAGTCTTAATACTGTCATTAATAGGGACAAAAAAAGAATTAACACAAAATCAAGGGGTGGAAAAAGAAAGCTGGTTAATAGTGAATTAAACATATAAGTATGCATTTCATTGAAAGTGAAAGAAATGCTTTTGAAATATTTCAAGAGGGAAAAACGTTTAGAAATGCTTATGTAAAAAGAGAAGTAAGAAATTATGTTAGACAAAACAAGTCAGGAGAATACTAACTGTGAACATGAGGAACTGTAAAATCAATTTCTAAAGCATGTGGCAATGTGAAAGGGCAGGAGAAGAGGAAAAAACAAACAGCATGAAAGAAATATGTAACCAACGAGTATTCTAAATTTATCTAAATGCAGGAGAAAGATAGAACCAAAACAGTTTATGTTTACCACCGAATGGCAGTTGCAAAATATTTAATTGCTGACTCATCTGACATACCGTTGACTATAGAAGAGCAAGGTATACCTGAGACCACTTCAACAATAAATGATGGCAGCAATTCTAATAATTGGAAACTCAGTGTTGAGGGGAGCAGATATTTACATATGTAAAATAATAACTGTAATCGAGCCTGGAGCTAAAACTAGTGACGTTTCCAACACTTTGATGAAGCTTATTAGGGAAAAAGAGCAAACAAAGTAATATGTATACAACGAAACAACTGATGTAGAGCACAGAGACTCACTCAGGGTCAATAGAGATGTTAGTGGATACTAACATTAATGCCTGCTCCAGGAAGATGAAAACTTTTTCAGGGCTCTTTATTAAAAGATTCAACAGAAGCTTATTAGCTCAAAGAGTAGAATTGATCACGCTTTCTATATACATCTTATATATATATATATATATATATATATATATATACAGAGAGACAGAGAGAGAGGCAGGAATTCTGGGAAATTATATACTGATTACAATAAACAACTTAAACAACTGAAATCAAAATTTTCAATTTGTACATTAATTTCCAAATCAGACATAGACCATAATGGACTGAAGGTCCTAACTGTAAATGTTTACATTCTTAGTTATTGAGAACAATAATGCTTTTTACCGCCGGGGATAGAATACAAATGAAACAATGGGAGGTATTGTGGTTTTTGGTGAAGGACTATATAAAGGTTATTGAAGCCACCATTTTGTAATAACGGCAATGCCATAGAGTGGGTTAGTATTAGTGTCAGTTTAGGAAACGTGATAACTTTGGTGTTTATAGACCCAAGATTCACTAGGCCACACCTAGACAATTTGATGAATTTGTGTAGTATCATAATGTTAGATTGCTGCAGCTTCTTATTTCCAAGGATAACTTATTCATATCAGATACTACTCTTTCATGAGATGACTGATGATTCTGTAATTGTCATTGAATAATCACAGAAATGTAATATAGTCATTGTGTTTTATTCTGTTAAGATCCAGACAACACGTGGGTTTGGTCCTAATGGTTAAGGGCTTTACCTAACAAACACAAGGTACAGAGTCTGACTTTGACCCCAAGTTATTGGCTAGGCTTAAAATGGCCCTTCAGGACAGTTAGCTACTATTTACCCATGAAACCTATGAAATTCATCTCCAGTAGCTTTATATCCTTATATCACGTCACCACTTATATGCCTGGATTTGGTGAAAACAACTTCAACTTCTTTAAGCTCTTATCAGATGTCAGCATATTTAAATCAGCTATTTTGTATATATTTCCTCTATATTTGCTCTAATTGTATGTCTTGACTCTTTTTATAAGGCTGTGAGGGAGAGTTCCCGTGATCTAGTTTGGATCTGATTAGAGTGATGTGAATTGACTTCATGGCATCTACATTCCTAGATTTGGCGAATTTTTTACACACCCAGTAATCCTGCTACATTCTCTTACAGCATTTTCTGTTTGATCACTGAAGCTAAGCTTAATGTCCACCCATATTTCCAAAGCTTTAAATGTGGTTATATAATGTATTACTCGATTATTTACTTTATATGAACTCTGTAGATGAGATTGCTGAAAGGTCATATGCTCTGACTTATGTGAATTAATCTTCAAAGACTTTATCCCAGCCCATTCATGATTATCCAAACATTTGTTAAAATGTAAATACAGATCGAACAGATATGACCCCAAAATTAAACCTTGTCATACCCCACTGTCCTATCCTATGATTTGTCCAGGATATTATATATATATATTCTTTGTACCTTTTTCTGTGCCTTGTCTAAGCTATTATCTAGTTGACTAGAGCTGTATTAATCATTATATTAATCAGCGGTTTACTAGCAAGTTTGAATTGCTTTGTTAAAAGCAGCTGAGAAGTCTTTGAAACTCACAGCTGTTTGGAATGTTTTCAATGGCAATTACAGCGTTATAGAATGAATGACTACAACTTGTTACCTATATGGCTTTTATGCACAAATGCTGATATGCATTTAAGTTGTTATGGTTATTCAGCTCTTCAGGTAGTTTTCTGGGACAATGGATTCCTGGCCTTCCCAGTGTGTAACAGTAAGTTTATCTGCATGTAGCTGATGGCACTATCACATGGTCCCTTTCCCTTATACAGCAGTTCAACTTTGGCAAACTTTGAATCTTCATGGATCTTGGCAGACTCATAACTATCCGTAAAGATATATATTCTGTGGTTGGTCAGACGTTTCTTTCATAATTACATAGTTACTCAGGCTATAGATAAGGGAAAGGAGGTACACATGGCTTACCTTGACCTTGCTAAAGCATTTGACACCATTCCCCATTCAAGTATTATTGATAAGCTCACCAGCCTGGGCATAAACCCTTACGTCACAAGATGGATCGCAAACTGGCTCTCAGACAGATCCCATAAAGTAAGAGTCGCGGGATCTATGTCCGAATCCAGACCAGTAATGAGTGGTGTGCTTCAGGGCTCTGTCCTGGGGCCCCTCCTATTTGGTATATACTTCTCAGAAGTACAGGCAAGCACAGAAGGGCTGTGGCTGACTATGTTTGCGGACGACTGCAAACTGGGTGCTATAATAGAGTCTACGGCCAACATGGAGATCCTCAAGAAGGGCCTAAAGGAGACTGATGCATGGTGTCAAAGCCATGGTCTCAAGCTAAATGCAAAAAAATGCTTAGTAATCCCCTTTGGAAAAAACAGAGTACCCGCAAACTACAACATAGGAGGTAATCCCCTGAAATCTGAAGAAGAAATAAGGGATCTAGGGACCCAAGTAGATAGTCAGCTTTCCTTTGATAACCATGTTGCCAAAGTGGTTAGAAAATCATTCTATGTGACCCATCTGATCACGAAAGGGTTCGCATCAATATCTAAGGATGTAATGGTGCCCCTCTACTCTTCCCTCATCAGACCCATTATTGAGTACAATGCACCAATTGGAATGTACCTGGCTAGACATCTCCAGCAGCTGGAGAGACCACAGAGGTACCTAACCAAGAGGATTACTGGCCTCAAACAGTTGCCCTATGCAGCATGACTGAAAAAGCTAAGACTGTTCTCTTTTGCATACCGCTTTCTCAGAGGCGATCTCTGTCTAACGTACAGAGCCATGTCCAACCCAGAATTGTTGAACATGCTCCATCTTAGCAAAACCAAATCTACTCGAGCTACATGCTCTAGGGATATAAACCTCAACACAACAATGAATAGAACATGCTGGAGGGATAGATTCCCTTCGCAGAGACTTCCCTTACTATGGAACAGGGTCCTGATCTACATAAGACAGAGCCCCTCACTATCACTCTTCAAGAGGAACCTTGATGAGTGGATGGGTAACAGAAAGTTCACACCAGGGATCACACCAACAGCACTACTAGATAGGGGCCAAGGGTACTATCTGCTAGTACAAGGGTCTAGGGAACTACCAAAGGGGCGGTGAATACCGCACAACGTGGCTGGGCTAATATATGCCTTCGGGCAGATAGCCCAGTACCAACCTATGAACCTATGAACCTGTAATTCTCTAAAGTCTTTATTGATGATTCCACCTGAATAAGCAGCCTTGGTATAAACTAAATTTCCTAATCATTTGACAATATCATGTTTTTTAGTCGTTACCTGGATGATCAGTGTTTTCTATGGTTGAACATCTATATCCATAAGATTTAATGAAGTGTAGAGTGAACAAATTAAAAATACTTTCAGCCTCCTTCATTTTGATATTACCATGGGTAAGACAGTTGCCTGAGAACCATAAGAGATTTCCTTTTCTGATAAAGTTAACACATGCCTTTTATTATCCCTTTATATTTTCGTGGAAAGGATCTTAATAATGTTGCTGATCCTGATCTAGATACATCATTTACTTTACCCATCAAGAATCTATTATTTCCAACCCTTATTTTCTTGAGAAGTTTATTTCTATGTGTAATCAAACTCCTTGTCTGCCTGCAGATATTGATTGCTACCTGGGGGTGCTTCTTTTCACTTCTGCCTTACATATTTTTGTTTTTAAATGACAAAATACTGTCCACTATAATTTATTTACTGATGTATGATTACCAGGAAATTATGACTGGGAAGGCCCAGGAAGAAATGCTCCAAAGTATTACAAAAACATTTTAAGAACAATAATTTTACAATCATCAAAAAATACAAAAACATCTACAATTTAAATAATTTTACCAAATTAGACACAATGTGAAAACATTGGTTAAGAAAAGACACAATTTATATGACAATGATTTAATATTTAGAGAAATTTTAACCAGTTTAAAGAAATAAAGGGTAAGTTAGTATAATACAGACAGAGTTAGCAATATGAAGTGAGAGGAAAATTACATATTTAGATAGTCAGGAAAAAGAAATTAATTGATGTAAGGAAGTGAGTGAAGAAGTGCGGGTAAGGAGGTATAAGGTATAACAAGTACTTGTTCATATTTAGGGGATATAGTTTATCCTGGGGTAGAGCAAGAACAGAGCCAGACTTTAGCTGGGAAGTCTTTCAGAATGGTTTTAAAGTAGCGAGGGGAGGAAATAAAAAGTAGCAAGTGTAGTTTTAGTTGTCTTGTTGAAAACGTTTTTGGGGAGTTTTTAGTACAATTTTGTATATGCAGGTAACATTTAAGATTATCATCCACTATCATCCCAAATAATTTGCTAAGAAAAGTGACTTCATTGGTTATATTATTATACTTATATTATTAAGAGAGAGGATTTTAAATGTTGTTTTTGCATGAGAGAGGGGTTTGAGGAAAAAACTATTTTCTTTGGTTGAGCACGAGTTGTTAGTTATAAAGCCATGTTTCAGTGACTGTTAAAGCTTCCTGAATATTTTTTTGAGATGTGCCAGGTTGCCTGATGTGCATATGAATATGGAGTCATCTGTTTATTGTATTAATGAAGCCTATTGTGTGGATGTGTGGAGGGTTTTGGTGATAATGTTAAAGAGAAGGTAACCAGGGATAGATCCTTGTGCTACACTGGTGATGACTGGGATGTATGGAGAGAGAATGGAGTGCCATTTTATTGGCTGATACCTACTGGACAAGCAGCTTTTGAACCATAAAAGGGTGGGCTGAGATAGGCCTACTGAGGACATTTGAAGTAGAAATTTGCTGTGACAAACAGTGTTGAAGGCTTTTACAAGTCTAGAAATAAGGAGGAGGCTAGTTTGCTGTTATCTCTAGCTTTATTGATAGGTTCTGTAAAAGTTAGACGTGCAGTGGTAGTACTATGGGAGTGACGAAAACTGTGTTGTGTGGGGGATAGAAGTTCTTCCTGCAGGACGTAGTTTAGCAATTGTTTTTGAATATATTTTTCAAGCATTTTGTTGAGGGCAGATAAGATTGCTATAGGTCTAAAGTTAGTAATGTCTGTTGAATTTCCTCCTTTCTGCAGAGGGATAATGTGTGACATTTTCCAGAGAGAAGGAACGTGGGATTCCCGGATTGGCCTGTTTATAAAGATTGAGACAGGGTAGGCAATGCTATCGGCTGCTATGTTAAGGTATTTAAAGTGACAGTTTAGTAATGAATATTTCTGGGTTAAATTTGGAAAGGTTGCATGTTGTTTTATAAACATGTTGTTTAAATGGATGGGCGAGATATCTGTTTTTTTTAATTTCTCCAAGTTGTTTGGGTTTCTAATACCATGATGGGAAAGGACCCAATTCCTAAGTTAAAGTATGATTAAAGTTCATGAAATTAGTATTGTTTCAGTCTTTGATGTCAGACAGAAGTGCTCTTTGCAGCACCTGCAATTCGTACAGAGTTACATGTATTGGTAACATATCTAAATATGGCTGTAGATTCTTTTTTATAAGACCCATTACTCCTACTACTATTGGAACTGTCTGGGTATCTTTCTTCCACATTGCTCTCATTTCTGCCTGCAAATCCTGATATTTTATGACTTTGTGTCTTTCTTTATGCAAGACACTGTAGTCACTGGGTGTAGCGATTTCAATAATCAATGCTACTTTTGTATTCTTTTCATGGACCACTATATCTGGTTTTCTCGCATCTATCTTTTGGACAATTGGTAATGGGTGATCCCATGTGATACAGACGTCATCATTTTCTATGATGCTTTGTGGCTCATATATCCAGTGTTTTTCAGGTACTTCAATACCATAATGTTTGCACAATCCCCAGTGCAATAGTCTTGCCACATTATTATGCCTTTCAGTATACAGTCCTGCCATTAGTATGTCACAACCAGCAACAAGGTTCGTGACTGTTTCCATTTCGGTTTTACAAAACCTACATTTGTCTGTTTCTCCCACATGTTCACTGGACTTTGTAAACCAATGTGCACATAACCCACTATCCTTGGCCCCCAATATTAACCTTTCATCTTTTGGTTTGAATTTGCCTCTCATTAATCATTCCTGCGTTTGAGCCTGATCAACATGAGGTTCTTCCAGGAATTTTTTATACTTTCTATACTTGCAACTATATTTATGCATTTTCCACATTTTTTGCCTTCTCATCTGATCCTTCACCTTATATTTTTTCTCTTGTGTTTTGGGACATTCAGCTACTCCTGATTTTTATCTACTTTTGGTTTGATTTCCATTCCTGCTTGATGCCGATATGCTTCTGCTAGACTAAGAAGGGAAGTCATCTTGGATTTATTCTCTTCATGTTTTAAAACTTTCAGTACATTTGGGTCTTGTGAGGTCAGCAGGTATGTGTGCAGTCCCATGACTGCAGACCTATACATGTATTCAATTTCAAGGAGGCCCATACCTCCTTCGGAACAGGGCATATATAATCTTGGTATGCACTGATTTTTATAAATCATTTGGTGAGCATGAAGCATCCTTCTTGTTTTCTTATCTAATCTGTCCAACACCTTTTGGGGCCAGTCAGTTACTCCAAAACTGTACGTTAGGACAGGAAGAGCAAATTGGTTTATAGCTTGAATTTTGTTCCTAGATGTCAACGCTGTTTTTAGAATTAATTAAGTCTTCTAAAATATTCCTTACTAAGTTTTATTTGCATTTGTTCATGTTTTATTGTTGATCCTTCATACACTCGCTCTTGCTCAAGTTCTTTTATATCACATTTTTGTCCCAAACTGATGTTTTGTTGGTGCTGCAGCTTTCCTGCTTTGTCAAAACCAAATGACATTCTTATATTATCTGAAAAATTTTTAACTACTTGCAGTTGGTTGTATAGATTGGGAGATGATCACTGAGACAGTCAGACATTGTACCTGAGGTGGTGTATTTGCAAGGTCTGATGCTTGGATCCTGTATAATAGGGAATTTGATGTCTTGTAATGTGTGGGGCTATTAATTAGTTGTGTGAAAGCAAAGATGTAGGGGAGTTAAAGTTTATGTCCAACCAAATGACATTGGATATCCAATGTAAGATATTTTCCAGTGTAGCTGTATTGTTGCCAGGAGGGATGTAAAGAGAAGTATAACTGTTTAATTTCAGGAAAGTTATAAGAAGCTTTGCTGAATCGAATTTTAGTACTGGTTTGCTGTAAGGGAAAATATGGCGGTTGTTGGGAAATATTAAAGCAATGCCACCACCTTTCCTCTTTATATGGTCATCATGGATGATATTATAGCTGGGAGGAGTAATTTTGGAGTTTTTTTATGCTGAGTTTAAGACAAGTTTCAGTTATAGCGAGAATATCAGGTTTATGTTGGATAATCCAGGCATGCAGTTCAGCAATTTTATTTCTTATTCTTTTATGAAAACAAAGATTAGATTACCGGGGTTGGTGGTTGACAGCTGTAGGGTTAGAATAGTGTGTGAAAGAGAATTGTCTTGATGTTCATTGTGATAGGTGATGCCAGGATTAGAGTGAATGTCTCCTCCTAGAATGGTTTTACTATATTGCGGAATTATTGATACCTGTTTTTTGCAGAGCATTTTTCCACCTGATTTTGTTTTGGTTTGAGTTGAAATGGAGATTAATCAGGCTGTATTTACAGTAAAGGTGGATCATTAAATAAGTTTAGTGTGATGTGAGGAGAGTGTAGAGAGGAAGTATGAATAGGTGGCTGGGACAGAGTTGGAGAGATGTTGGGAGCTGTTATAATGTCATGGCAGGATGAGAGATGGCCCAGTATAGAGGATAAGCTGAGGAGCAGCATGATTAAGTAACGGGATCTGTATGTTATAGATGGCAGGTAGTGGGAAAGTAGGGATCAAGAAGGGAAAAGAAGTTGCACGGCAGAAGGATATTTAGTGGTGGCGGAGTCTGATAGCTGATAGAAGGTAGGTAGGAAAGAAATATTTTCCATGAAGGAAGAGTTAAGTTATTCTAGTATCCACTCTGGAATGCAAGAAATAGGGGGTTTAAAAGGCTACAGATTGAGAATGTAGGTAATATAGGGAGAAGTCAGTGATTATTTGGGAAAAGTAGAAGATACAGTGTAGAATAGATAGGTGCTGTTAGGGAGGGGTCTGACTGTGAGTGTCTATAGAGCAAAGCAGTATATGATGGAGAAAGGTAGTTAGGAATGACACCAAAAATTAAATGAAATTAGGTAAAAAGAAACAGGAGTGCTTGTATGATAGTAGTAAGGTTATCTGGGAGGGTTATGGAATAGGGGTCACAAGTGGAATGTGTGTAGTAAGTACAATGGTAGACTTAGAAGGAGTGTGCGGGAACTGGTGTAGGGGAGCAAATCAAAGCCATGCATAGTGGGCTTCCACCCTCAGGTCAAACTGTAATAGAGAATAATCATTTTATAGCCAATACAAAGCAATTAGTAGAGAGGTACCAAGTAGAACATGTTTTCTTACATTTCCTGAATGCAGAAACCTTTTAGCCTGGGAAACTAACTGATATATGCAGTATAATCGATTGGTCCAGAGAAAGGACAGTGGCCAGCTTAGTAGGTGGTCCTTTGAGTGCAAGAACAACTCTGTGGGCGGGGGGGGGGGGGTGTTAAAAACTAATTTCCAGCACAGGCATACCTCTCAAATGTCCAGATTTTTGGCTCATATTTTTGATCTGTTCCTCATAAAATTTCTGGTTTTCTGGAAAATCACTGGGATGATCTGAGGATTGAAGTCACTAAATATTGACATACATATGAGTTTCAGACTTCATATGCTTCAGAAAATGTATGTTAAAACAAACCCTGTTACTCTAGCAATTTTCTAAGTTTATAAGAGTAGTATTTAAAATATGTCCCTATCTTTTGGGCCTTTGTTCCCCCATTTTGTTGGGCTTTGTCCAGAATTCTTATACTACGAGGTTGAGAGGTATGAGCACAGGCAGGCACGTATCTGACTTGATGAAGTTAATACACAGTAAGGTTCTTCAAGTTAAATTTGTTTACATTGCACAAGGACAAAATTCTCAGTGAAAATGTTTGGGATTTGACTCTTGTGGCAGTCATTCAGCGGTATCTAGGTTGAATATAGTGATTAGAGGCATAAAAGGAAAGAGAAAAACTCTACTAAACTGCCATATTATACTGAGGCAATAAAGTTAATACTATAAAAAGAGATGGAGGAAGGACCATAGTGAGTCAGAACAAGAGAATATAGGTAAAGTATAAGAACACAGTCATGCTAAAAAATATGATTATGAATGTAACTAGAAAGTGGTTAGTAGGAGATACACTGATCGAGAACCACAGTAATACTATGTATATTTAGAGTTGTACACAACAAGTTATCATAACATGGCACTAAACTGATAAGCACAATATAAAACCATCACTTAGTAACATTCCTGGGATTAATCAGTGTATCAAAAGAGCATTTTTTCCCCCTGCAGTGAAGTTCTGCTCCCCACAGTAAATGCGTATTCACTGCATTTTATTCCAAGAATAAAACCACTTTATGCATTGTGTTTGATGAACTAGAACTTGACAAATTTGGGAAGGATGAGTCATCTGCATTAAGATTTAATCTTGCAGGACCTGAAATAAATAACTTTTATTATCAGGAGGAACTTAAAAGGCAGGAATGAATACAAATGTATATGAAAGAGAAGTTTATTTTATTTGAATTTGTTAACTGAGGTAGAGCATTGATCTCTGTGGGCCTTTTGCAGACTCAAATAGGAAGTGCTGTCTGTTAAGTGAATTGGTCAGAGTTACAAAGTTAGGCAATGGAGCACGAGGGATTCAAACTCTGAAACACTGCACCACAGGAAACAGATCATTAAAAGCTCCTTAATCCTCTGCAGCAAGTGCCAGATTTGTGGCAAAAGTTCTGCAAGGGCATCTCTGCAATGAATTGAGTAAGAACTAACCAACATACCTGAATGTGTTAATCAAATAAGCTGCAGCAGTGAAGACAATACCTTATAGATGAATGACAGTGGGGGGGGAGATGTAAAAGCCTATTATGATAGCAGAATGAAGACCATAGAGGAGTGCTGAGGCAACATTAGAAAGAAGAGTAGAGATGGCTACAGCAGTGACTTATAATAAGAAGTATTTTAAATTAATTAGGGATTATTAAATAGCTCATCATGGTACTCCCTTCCTGGAAAGAAAGGGTAGCAAGTCTAAGAAAACCAGTAATCACGCTGACTTGTTTTCATTGTTAGCAAAAGAAAAAACTGGTACAAACCAGAGAGGGCAGAGTTTGGTGAGACAGTGGTAAATAATTAAAGTAAGGAACTTAAATGGGTACCAGTGTTATTTTCCAGCAAAAGAGGCTACCATTGCAGATATTACCTTTTACTTAACATGCCTATATTTCACTTTACTGTTCATTCCATCTGTCCCGTTTACCTTTCTTACTTATCTCTTACCCCATTCACTAGTAAACGTTTTCATAGGTACCTTTGCTAGCCATTTTAAGCCTAGCCAACTTCTCTTTTGTGCTTCAAATAACCTACCTCATTTAGTTATAGATTGGCTTTATCCATTCCATGGTCGATAACTATACATCGCGCCTAATGAGAATCACCCTCTTATATAATAATATACGCTAATATAATTGAATGATAATATCCCCCAGTATACACTTTGACCTCTGGATTCTTTCTGCATCTAGGTGAAGGTGACCTCCTGCAAACAAATTCTGGTTATCCCATATTTTTCCATTTACGATTCCCAGTATGTCTTGCTAGTTACACAAGAGACTTAACATTCAATGAACTGTTATTAGCCTTTCCTTAATACTAACTGTTTCACAGGGCACCAGCTATCAACAATATTAACATTTACATTGTTACAACTGATCTACCTCAGACCAGTAACCTTGGTAACTATCTTTAGTTCATGTGCATTTCCCTCCATCATCTACAGCTGAAATCCGTTTTTCATCAAACACAGAACAGAACTACTCCATTCAGTTGCATTGCAATGAAAGAAGAAACAGTAAGTGTAAAAAAATGTGCCAGAGTATTTTCTATACTTTTCAAAGTGCTTCATTACTCTTGTCTCCTTTCTCATCCAAAATCAGACAAAATGTGGCAATATGCACACAATTTCTGCAGTTTAATTAAGTAGTCTATTGTGCTTTCATCCTTCCTCTAATGAAGCTTACATTCTTTTGAGATGTATGGTTCAGAGATTGCTTTGCTCATCACTGACTCAATCAGTAATTATGCATGGTATGTATAGAAAGATTATAACATTTATTAATGTTATTTACTGCATATGACATAAGCTATTATCTTACAGATACATTCTTTCTCCTCCTCAGCTAAAAATTCTGATATTGTTCAGTTTTGTCATCCATCATATCCAGTCAAGAAAACTAATCCATTTACCTTAAGAATACTCTGATTTAATGATCATACTAAAAATTCCTTTGTGTGAACCTGTGTGCTGAACTATTGATGAGTTACGACTTTTGTAACTTAAACTTCCAGTCACATCACAGGCCATAAAGCTTTCATTTTGCAAGGGAGTTTTAAAACAGTACAGCTCAAGGCTAGAAACCTTGTAAGGAATATTATGTATCTGCTTCATTTGGTCCTGAAAATATGTTGCATTCTTTCTCTTCTTTCATAAAAGATACTGTAATGTATTTACCTTGTACAGGAAGCCAGGGGGCAGTATCTCCTTCTCATCTTCTTTGGCAGTTTTGTCATTACCATCAGAACAGCTTTCTGGTGGAGCAGCAACCAAATCTGTCTGGAAATATATTTAAAAAATGTGTACTTCTGTTTGATTCACAGTATACATTTATTTTTGCAGCACTAATACAACTCACATAATTATTTCAGTAATGTTTTAATACCACTTTATGGTAAAGTTACACAGATCCAATGTAAAGGTTTCAGTTAAATAAAACTAACTGATCTCTGTGTGTTCCTCAAAGACTATTCCTTCTCAGTTTCGTAAAACTGAAGCAGTGCAGATCGCCCACATTCAGACCATCATAGCAGGAGCATTCCAAGTGCATAATTAATGTGCCTAATTAGCATATGAAACTTAATTCTAATTACCACTTTGCTGACATCAAGTCACTTTCTACATTTTTGAGAATGACAAAAAATGAATGGAAATGTAACTGTCTAGCCTGTCTACATGTAACACGTTCTGTGTGCAGAAATAATCAGTAACAGCTTACTCATTAATGGCACTTAAGTGGTATGACTATTTCTGTTACTACTGATGTAATGGAACTTTAATATTTTTCATATATAAAACATAACGACATACACAATAAAATAAAGTATGGAGTACTAGGAATAAAAGAATTTGTGTTCTAAATTCATATCTCCTCCCATGGGAAGATGTATCAGATAGCAGAAATAGTATATGTTGAAAAGAAATGACATGCCTTGAACACTTTAAATACATGAGCTTAGTTTATACTTTCTGAATTTTGTCATCTGCAGCATTTTTATGATAAAGTGATGCATTTCTGTTGAGGTTATAGCTGAAATATTCAGGTGTTTAACATTATGAATATACTAGTTGCAGTAGCAACATATTAAAATCAATTAGTCAAATCAAACTTTATGTGCCAAATACTATGGATAGTACTAATATGATAAAAAATGAAAAAACAGACAAGTCACTCAATTAAAAGTATTCAAATCTGTGGGGGGTCTTAAGAAATAAATGGGTCTATTTTAGAACATCGAAGTTTCATAACTTCGAATGTTCTAATATCAAACCCTATTCAGCGAAAGCTGAAAATATCGAAGCAACAGTAAACCGAATTTTTCCCTTGGGAAAGAATTCGGTTGTTTGTTTCTGTTGCTTTGGTATTTTCAGCACTGTGGTGGAAAGTTATGGGTCGGGTTTAGGTAACTGTGCGATTGAGTGCAGGTTAGATTAGTTAGGGTTAGGGTGCGGGTTAGGTATGTGTGCGATTGTGTGGACGTGAGGGTTAGGGTGGATTACGTGAGTTAGGGTGAGGGCGCGTGTCAGGTAAGTATGCAATTGTGTGCACTTGAGTGTTAGGGTGGGGTAGGTGAGTTAGGGTTAGGGCGCAGGTGAGGTGAGTGTGTAATATTGACAGACCTTAGGGTTAAGGGTTTGGGTTAAGGTAAGTGGATAGTTAGTGGTGTTTGTATAGTTTAGTGTAGGGTTAGGTGTAAGATTTTAGGTTTATGTGTGTGGATTGCTATTTGTTTGGTGTGCTTGTGTTGTGTGTATGTGTTTTGGAACAGCAAATTTTTTCTCTAGGAAAAAATTTGCTGTTATGTATGTTCGATGTTTTCAGCTTTCGCTGAATAGGGTTCGATATTAGAACATTCAAAGTTTTGAAACTTCGATGTTCTAATATAGACCCGAAATAAATCAGTCTTCGGTGTGATCCCTGCTAAACATTGTATAGTATTTTGATGAAATGGGGATAGCTGAACTGTTTTTGAAACTCCTCTATTTCATCACAAAATACATTGCATTTAGCAAGATCACAGAACTGTGACAGTAAGGAAGTTTCTTCTTACTGCTAAGGTTAGATAATCTTGAAATTAGGACATTTAGAGATATGGGAGTATGTGCTTTACTTGTGTTTGTGTGCGTGTCTGTGTGGGGGGGTGGGGGCTTGTCCACTGCAAGAAATAATGTTTTTTTTTTTTAAGTCAGTTTTTCACATTGTTAACATTATGTACTTATCTGTGTTGCTTTTTTATACATAGTGGTTCATTGTTTAGTCTTAGATCTGCCTACAGTAATGCTCACCTGAATATTCCATGGTAGTGAATTCCAGTAGAGCAGAGCTTGGTATGAAAAATGCCATTTCTCACATGCATCAATATGCTTCTTAGTAATCCCCAGCAGGAATGAGCTGCAGCTGATTGGTCCATACTCATGTTACCACAGTGTTTAATATGACCATGGTTACATTGCAGGTGCTCAACCAACTGAGCTTGGATCACAAAAGTTGGCAACATTTGCCCATATCACATGCAGTTTTGTACTCTGTAACCCATGTCAGAAGTACTCAACGTCATGAAAGCTAGAAGCAAATTCAAAACTCATAAAAATCTATTTTTATAGGAAGGTGAACTCCCTTGTAACCCCCCCCCCCCCGTAACACACATTTCCCACACTATTATTTTCACTGCACCTAAGTGAAAGAGTGATCAATGACAGGTAGTATCTAGTCTGTCTTCCTCTTTGAGAAGTTGTGATTTCAGACCACCTAATACAAGAATTCCAGAAATAAAAGTAAGAGGACCTCATTCCAGTGTCTTTCAAAATAAAGGGCCAGATTCAGTAAAGCCTACACTAAGTGAGCACTGCTCTGAGTGAACAAATAACACAGACATAACTCACACCTTCTTCCTCCTACACTGTGTACAGTGTTCTGAGTGAACAGACAACACAGACACACCTCACATCTTCTTCCTCCTACACTAAGTGTACGGTGTTCTGAGTGAACAAACACAGACATAACTCACGCCTTCTTCCTCCTACACTGTGTACAGTGTTCTGAGTGAACAGACAACACAGACATAACTCACACCTTCTTCCTCCTTCACTAAGTGTACAGTGTTCTGAGTGAACAGGCAACACAGACATAACTCACACCTTCTTCCTCCTACACTGTGTACAGTGTTCTGAGTGAACAGACAACACAGGCATAACTCACACCTTCTTCCTCCTACACTGTGTACAGTGTTCTGAGTGAACAGACAACACAGACATATCTCACACCTTCTTCCTCCTACACTAAGTGTACAGTGTTCTGAGTGAACAGACAACACAGACACAACTCGCACCTTCTTCCTCTTACACTGTGTACAGTGTTCCGAGTGAACAGACAACACAGACATAACTCACACCATCTTCCTCCTACACTGTGTACAGTGTTCTGAGTGAACAGACAACACAGACATAACTCACACCTTCTTCCTCCTACACTGTGTACAGTGTTCTGAGTGAACAGACAACACAGACATAACTCACACCTTCTTCCCCCCACGCTAAGTTTACAGAGTTCTGAGTGAACAGACAACACAGGCATAACTCACCTTCTTCCTCCTACACTGTGTACAGTGTTCTGAGTGAACAGACAACACAGACATAACTCACACCTTCTTCCTCCTACACTGTGTACACTGTTCTGAGTGAACAGACAACACAGACAAAACTCACACCTTCTTCCTCCTACGCTAAGTTTACAGAGTTCTGAGTGAACAGGCAACACAGGCATAACTCACCTTCTTCCTTCTACACTGTGTACAGTGTTCTGAGTGAACAGACAACACAGACATAACTCACACCTTCTTCCTCATACACTGTGCACAGTGTTCTGTGTGAACATACAACACAGATAACTCACACCTTCTTCCTCCTACACTAAGTGTACAGTGTTCCAAGTGAACAGACAACACAGACATAACTCACACCTTCTTCCTCCTAATTTTAGTTTTCCTACTGATATTCTTGCAGCTTTAAATATGGACAGGGATTCATAAAGGTTACCACAAAGTGCAGACTACATGCACACTTAGTGTAATCTTTGTGAGTGACTAGGAAGCCCAAAAATGTGATAATTTTATTGAATACATATCGTGTACACTTAGTGCAGGCTTTATCGAATCCGGACCAAAGTTAAATGATTACCTGATTAATTGAGCTCTTTTGCTAAGGCTTTGTGCTACACGTTTAGATGATCTGAACAACTTCCTGTAAAATTTTGAAAAAGGTCTGCGACATGCATGCCTCTGAGGGAAGGAGCACTGTGTACCCAACATAGGAGTGATATCTCAGTCCTTTCCCTCTAATAACATCTTTAGGTAGAAGCAAAAATATCATTACAGGCCCTGTATGTGACTGCAGCATAGACAATAGCAAGCAGAGAAGCTTAATCCAGAATCCACATTCTGCATGTGTCCCAAGAAGCAGAAAGTAAGCCAGATGAACTTAAGATGTAGTGATTCATGGTGTCAAATAAAGGAGAAAAAATCATGGAAGACCAAAACTGAACAAAAAGCAACATTAGTATGAACAGCCTACAGCTATGACTGAGCCTAAAACTAGAGTGAAATAGATCCAAGAAAATTAGAGGCACAGATAGGGTGAGGTGAAGGGGCAGCTGCCCTGGGTGCAGTGTGTTAGGGGTCTCAAATGGAAGATGCTGATTAGGTGGTAAAGTGCAGAACAGGCTTTCAGAAATGAATGTCAGCACTACATTTTCAGTCAGGGCCAAAGTACTTCAGGGCTCCTTGTGTGGTATTTAGAGTGCAGCAAGCTACTTGTTACATTTGCAGTAAGTGGTTTCTACAATGTACATTTTTTTTTGTTTGGGTCCTCAACTTAAAGGAGGCAGATCAGCCTGCTTCACTGGCCAATGCAACACCTAGCTATGGCTCCAAAAAAAATTATGAGCTTTAAAAAAGAACTTGAGCTAAATGCTAACAATCTATAATGTTTCAAATAATTTCACCCCACAATCTCACAGATCATTTACAATAAATCTACTTATACCTATAATGGAATATGACCTTTCCACAATCACATTAAATACTAGCCAAAATACCTGCTCTCTTCAAATAACTGTCAGTAAACTCTGTTCCTTTTTTACATTTGCCCCTAGGACGTAACCTGACTGCACTACCCTCCAGACCATTAATTCATTACGTTTCAGCCTGAACCTGCCTCCTGCTAGCAAACATAACTTTTAAAATGTCTCTATTCCAACTATTGTTCTACTCTCAAAAATAAAATAAAAAATAAACCAACCCCTTATGATTCATGTGTAGATAAAGATAGTCAATTGATATTATAAAGACCTCAATTTCATAACTCAGCAGGCAAAAAAAAGTTTTTCCAAAACTGCCCCCACCAAATGGAAGAAACTTCCTTCAGTCATAAGAAAAACAATATTATTCCCACGATTTATTGGAAAACTCTCAAAGCACCATAAAGGCAGATATAGTTAACCAATGCCATAGTGTAGAGCTATAAAGCCCTGATTGTGGCTCAGATGACCTGAGTTTGATTAACTTCTCAAGTGCCTGAGGTACTGGCTAGGGAGGTATGGGGTGTGCACATCTCGGGTATTGAAGGAGGGATGTGTGGCCATTCCTCAAGACATTCTCTGGTGGAGGCTGAGAATGTCATTGGGAGGGTATGCGGTGGCAGGATGCGATGCTGCATGTCTGCCCCTTGGACAAAACCACACAACCAGTGAGAGGTGGTAGTAACCATGGTAACTATAACAGAATAAAACACAGCTGATGGCAAACAGCAATGCTGCATACACAGTTTCTGCATCCATTTCTTATGGAACTGTATTATACTATATCCATTTTCTTAACTGTAACTGCTTGCTTGAGTCGTGTGCAATTTAATTTTATGCTTTATCGCAGAACTATGACTTAAAATAAAAGTCTCTGATAAATTAGTTGTAAAATACTCTCAATATTACTGAGTTCAAATTTTATACATTATATTGCACAACAAATTATAATAATGTCATTTGTCTTTGTGCCCAGGTTGTAAAGGGACAGTTATAAATCAGACAAATCAGACAAAAATTTTTAGTCTTGAAAGACCGAAAGATAAATTCTTAAAGATGGGGATAAAGACAACTTTCTTCATATAAATGGAAATACCCTGGGCCAGGATTCAGAAACAGGCCCGACTGTAAGCAGCAATGCTTTTGCAAAAAAGGGCTGTTTATTGCAGTTGTGGAAACCAATGATTCAGATACATAACAGACACATTGAAGACAGACCTCATTATCAGCTAATTTGCATGTCACTGAATCAGTTGGTGATTACCGCAAGTGCTAACAAGCACTTTGCTATAATAATCACCACTGGCAGCCAATGTATTGTATTGACACAGGGACACCTTCATTCATTCCCTCACACGCATATACACATCTAAACACATGCATACATATATATATATATATATATATATATATATATATATATATATATGGGTCTATGTCAGAAGATCAAAAGTTCAAAAGACTGAAAATCAAAATATCTAAAACTCAAAATATCAAAAATATTTTTAATGCAGGGGAAAGCCCCTTGCATCCCTCATGTGGGTGGCTGGGCCCCCACACCCCTGCTAATTATATGTACCAACTCCAAGATCGCACAACACTGAAAAAGGGTGAATTTCATTTTCAAAATTTGAGTTTTAGATACGTTGATTTTCCATCTTTTGATTTTCTGAAGAGCATGTGTATATATATATATATATATATATATATATATATATATATATATATATATATATATGTAGGCGCACACACGCGCCCGCACATACACAGACACACAGCCACACACATTCCTGAGGCCACCCATACAACCCCATACAGTCTCACACACACGCACACACATGCGCACGCACACACACACACACACACACACACACACACACACACACACACACACACACACACACACATATATACACATGAACGCATGCTTCCAGACCCTGCCTATCTTGTAAATTCCCTAGCATTTACCTCTAACACTATGTCACCCTTTGAAAGTAATGGGTGAATGTGAGCTTGTAGTGAGATAATTAACAAAGCTGGCAGAAAGGATTAACGTAGCTGAGTAGTTCTATGAAATGCTTGACTATGTAAATCACTTACTACAAGCATTTCTGGGATAGTGCAGTTGGCTAATTATCATATGCCTTATTTTCATTTGCAGTAGGTCAGAGACACAACCCACCATGGTGCTGCACCTCTTTGAGATAAAGCACTGTAGTAGAGCTGTTACTGAATTGGAAATATTTACCCCCAGCAGTAAAAAGGGCTTATCATTGGTGGTAACATTTCTGACTCCCAGAGCAGGCCCTTGCAGAGGATGTAATAATTTAGAATGTGACCACAGCAAGACTGAACAAGCCTGGGTGGACTAAGTTCCAGTCGCCATTTTGTAGTGTGTATGGTGAAATTCAAGCTCATGGCCCTAAAACAATCTTTGCCTTGAAACTTGCACCACTGCCCATCAGCAGACATCTGGCTATCTGACTTCTTATCCCATCTGATGATTCTTGATGAACCCCAGCCTAATCTGGTTAACCTTCCCCCAAAAATTCCGGCTGTCACCTCACAGAGACAGAAAAATTCTTCTGGATGACATGTCAGGCTGCACTACACAACTTGTCCACACAGAAGAAGAGTTGATGATCTGTCTAGCTATGTCCCTGGAAAAGAATATTACTTTCTAATAAGTGATCTCCAAGTGGTAAACAGAATGATATATTTCCACTTCAAGTAAGATTATCTCTTTTGATGTTATAGCCTTTGTCTGCCTGCCCCTTCAGGGGCTGAACAACTCATGATTGTACAGGGCAGTGCACTCCACCAGGGACATTTGAACTTGATCAAGAGAAAGACACACTTGCACACCAGTGGTAGCCTTGTTATAGGGAGGAATAATCTGGGCTGGATCTCCTGCACTAATGTTTGTGAGAAGCAGAGGAAACGTAACAACAGGTGACTGATTGCAATATTATGTACATTCCTGCAATTAAGCAACTCACAGTCAGAAAACCAGAGTAAAGGTTGTTCCAGACTGAAATGGACCAGATAGCTGAGTAAATAAAAGCTAGAGGTGACCACATGTATCCGGAATATTAAGTCCAGTGAATGACCTTTACAGTGGATGGAAAAGGTAATTATGTGAGCATAATCAATGGTGATGTTTTACAATAGTACTTCCCCATGTGCAGTAGCAAGGGGGCGCTCATACCCCGCCCAACAGTCTGCCCATGGCCATTTTTGGTCAGTATACATAAATAAATATGAAAATGCTTTGGTAGTCCACATGAATATTCATTCGGTATTACTGGCAAAACCTAAAACATTCAGCTGAAAAACAGGCAGTGGAGAGATATGTAACATCAGAAGCAGCAGCACTGTAATGTCCACATCAGATGATCATGCATACTAAGCACATGATAGTTAGTGTGTAGTCACCATAGTAACAGTTAGTGATGAGATGCTATACTGTCTCAGGGCAGGTGAAGAAACATACGTCATAGTATAAGTAAAAGTATAAGACATTCAGCTTCATGTTAACTGTGTGTGATTATGAAACAGTATGATTTTCCAAGGATGTTTGCACTAAGCCAAACTTATAACAACTACATTACTGCTTTATAGTGTAGCTCACACATATTAATTTTTTCCCTGTGCTTTTTTTATAAATAGCCTTGAATCTATGTGTTTAGTTTCACATGGTGGTTTCTACTGCTTTATATGGTAGCTCACAAATATTACTTTTTCTCTGTGCTTTTTGCAGGGGGGCAAGCCCCAATGCACCCCCCTGTATATAAATACAAATATAACAACTCCGAGATCTTACTACTTTGAAGTAGAAGGAATGACTATTCGTGATGTCGCAGGCAAATTTGCATGACATGTCAATCCATCATTTGCATGCTACATCACGGCCATTTGGCATGTCGATCACTATGGCCATGCCCATTCTTGCACAAAATGGCTGGGGGGGGGGGGGTACTGTTGTAAAACATCACCTAGCCAATCACCTGTGTGGCAGTAATCAATTCTTTGGCAACAGACACTGCCTATGTTCACCCAGATGTTGAAACCACTCACATCTACTCAACCTGAATACGGCAACATAGACCAACAGTGAAGTCAGTGTACTGGTCTGAGATTGTCACTCCACTATCAGGTGATATGTTAGGAGAAGTGTATGCATCTAATACAGACAGCTACCCCTCTTCAGTTCATACCTTACCTCACCAAAGGGACTGAACAATGCAGATCATAAGAAAGACTAAAATTGCCACAGAGAAACTCAAGTTATTATGAACCTGGTCTTCATTATACATGTAAGGTAAGTGCCACATGACAGTTTGGAACCAATGTCTGGCCTATAAAAGTAATTTATATATCAGTGTTTTAAATTCTGGGTTTATCTAAAATTTGTACAATGACATCAGTGTGACCGCAATGAGTTCTCCATATTCTTGGCTTTCAGAACAGAAACAGCAGTGGACATGCTTCATGTCATGCATGTCTATGTCAGTGTAAATGGCAGCAGTGTTTAATTACCTGTGATAATGCTGGCTGGTCATCATTCACCAATCTGGAACTGTTTGATGCATCAGTACTAGAAAGGCCACTCTGGACTTCACTGATAGTTTGAGGGGCCTCCGTATGGACATCTTGCTTTCCACCATTTTCTGAGCAGCAGTGTGTACTGACATTTGCCAGAGATGAATTTCCAGAATCTTCAGCTTTCTTAGTTTGCTCCTCTTCTGTCATATGCGGCAGAGATACTGATCCTTCTGTAGCCGTGCCAGAGCCCGTGGCAGAAGACAAGTGGTTCTCAGAACAACCAGAACTTTTATCTAATAATGGAGATCCTTGACAGGGATCATCTTTAGATGGCGGAGTTTGTTCTTTTTCTGTTGACCTCACTTTTTCCTCTGAAGAAGCATCTACATCTATTTCTTGAATATCAGATACAGTTTCTGTATGTGCTTGTGACTGTGGACTGTCACATTTTTTACCTCTTGAATTATCTGTGTTTATTTCATGAGAAACTTCCAGTGACTCATTAGAAGATACAGCATGTTCTAACAAAACCTGTGGTTCTTGATGTGTCAGAATATTCTCTGACATGCTTGGCTTTGTTACCTTGGGACTGTCTTTTGCATGTTTCTCATTAGTATCATCTGATGACAGAGAAGTTTCTTCAGAGGAGTCAGCAACAACTTTATTTCCATGATCTTTATCATTAGATATTGACTCTGTGTTATCAGATGCTGATACAGCTGTAGAAGAAGAGGTTGTGGATTGCGTCTCAAGTTCAGCAGGAACAGTTGTCTCTGCAACAGGTTCTGGTATGGTAGGATGACTGATCTCTGCTTCAGACACAGTAGAAAGAGAATCTTTCTCACTGGCTGATGAAGTCTCATCTAGGCTGTCTTCCGATGGTGTTGCTATTTCATCAGGCCTCAAGGGTGAAGAGATCACTAACGAACGCCTGTTACTACAAAACAAAAACAGTTTTCAGGTATGCATATATACATCTATTATTTGCATTTGAAAGAACTTCATTTTACAGAACTATTTTTCAAATATATCCATGCTGAAATTTGCAGCAGACGTCACCCACAATACTAGACATAAGGAATACAAATCTTTAGGCCAAAGTAAAAAGTGTCCTATCAGTCATACTACTTTATTAATGCAAAGCTAAATAATTAGGTTGATCAGTACAAAATAAGAAATACTGTTTCCTATGACGCTTGATTTAATAATGAGGGAGAGAGGATGAACATTTTTCCTGAGTACTGTGGAACCCCCCCCCCCAACCTCCCTCCACTAAATAACTGCACCAGAATCCCTCAAGCAGGATGCCGAATCACTCCCTCTTGAGGCACGGCAGTGTCACTGCTTCAGATCATCTGCCTAGTTCCTCCCCCTCTGCAAATCATCTGACTAGCTCCTCCCCCTCTTAACTCTCCCCTCGCTATAGTATACTGCTTCTTCCAACAACAGCTCTCAAACTCTTAGAGCAAGAAATCTGGACAAAGCCATAACTAATGAGGGGAAAAAGGCCCAAAAGTAGGGACAATTCTTAAATATTGCTCTTAAAACCTACAGAGTTGATAGAATAACAGACCTTCATTACTGTGAATTTTCTGAAGGGTATAAAGGCTCAAACTCAAATGTCTGTCATTATTTTCAGATTTCCATCCTCAATGATTTGCCAATCATTTTCCTGAAAACCAAAAATGTATGAGGAACAGACCAAAAATATGAGCCAAAAATCTGAACTGTTTAACAATAGGACGGGAGAGATAGGAAAGAATGAAAAAGGGGAGACAAACAAAAAGGGGAACACAGAAGGAAAACATCAAGATGGTTTGTGCTAGAGAAGGTGTGAAAGAAAGGGCATCATGTTTTCGGTGGGGGATAGACCCCCTATTTTAAGTGTTTTTGTTTTGGGTAGTGTGAGTGAGCAATAAGTTAGAGCATAGTGGACAAAGGATAAGGGAAGAAGAGCTGAGAAAGAGATGGTGAAGGAGTCCCAAGTCCACAGAGTCATAGGAAGAGATGGTGAAGGAGTCCCCAGTCCACAGAGTCATAGGAAGAGATGGTGAAGGAGTCCCCAGTCCACAGAGTCATAAACGCTTCCATTGCCAGATGGTGGTGCAGTGGCAGACGTCGATGTTATGGAAGTAGGGGAGAACCTGTGGTGGTCAGTGGCTGGCAACAACTGGGAGAATGTGTCTTCAAAATGCTGAAGATAGGCTTTGATAGGCTTCATCCATCTGTCTGCTACCTGTTTCAGTACATCCTCTACTAATTCCAAAGCTCCCTTTCTGCGAGGCTTTCAAGGCTGCCACATGCCTGGGTGCCTGCA
>NC_056743.1:803264168-803294168 GCF_019279795.1 Protopterus annectens | reverse complement strand
TGACTTGGCTATGATTGTGAACGTGGCATATCTAAATCCCTAGCAATGTTTTGTTTCTTAACAGTTTTTTTTCTGTTTGTGGTATTCTGCATTATTAATTTGATGTTAGTGGTTTCCTTATTAGTGGAATTTGTCACCTAAAAAGAATCTGATGACTAAATAAAATAAATAAATGGGTGATCTTACTAGGCATATATGCATGTTTGCAGAGGCAACATAGGAGTATTGTACAATTCCATGAATGGTTAAGGGCCACACTATATGTAAGGCATCTGTGCAATAAAATCTCAGGTCTACAGAATGAAGAAGATCATAACCTTAACACTATGTGCTAAACTAGCAGAATAAACTAGGAGATATATTTTCATACCTCTCATTTGGCCATTTGAGGAGTGCTATTATTCCGGTTTAAGGCAAAACCTAGACTATTTGTCTTTATTTATAAAATGTGTGTGTGTGTGGGGGGTGTTTCTGTGTGTGTAACTGTGTTAGGTACAACAGCAAAATTAATTTGTAACATGCATCTCTAAATCTGAGCCACAAAATAACATTAAATTCATAACTACATTAAATATGTACTTTAAATAGGATATAATAAAAATTATAAGGACAATTTAGTAGAAAAATAGCTGCAGTTATTCAAATAGTCATACTGAGAGTCAACAACTTAGAAAAGGGAATTACAGTGATAGTTAACTTATAGTATGTAAATTAAGGTAGGTAATCACAGTAATAGTTAACTCACAGACTGCAAATGAAGGTTGAGAATCATGGTAATAGTTAACTAACAAACTATAAATGAAGGTAGGGAATTACGGTAATAGTTAAGTCTTACAAATCTTGCTTTTTTCCCACTTTTCTGAGAGTTAAAAAAGTTCAGTTACAGGCTTGCTGTTCCTGAACTGTTTGAAAGTTTCTGTGAGGCCATTTTTGCTTGGGCTGAAGGAGGGGCTCTGTGTTCATCAATGGCAGTGACTAACATTGAGCAGCTTCCCTGCCCCCCGTGGAGGTGGTTACTGACTTGAAACTGTAGTTTTATTGGCCACTAGGGGTCATTTCCATAACTCCTTCATCTTCCTCTCTTAAAACCTAGTTGCCTCGTGGTTTGAGCGTCTTTTCAGGCTTGTTGGCTGTTGGTGAAGCACCCTCCAAGAGGAAAAAACGCTGAGAGAAGAAGGAGCCACTTTTGAGATTTTAAGTATTTTTCTCTGTTTATTTGCTAAGTTTTTCTGCATAGCTGCCTAGCTTGAGCATTTTCTGGCTTGTTAAACTTGATTTCTGTATTAGTAGCTGTATTTAGAGCACAACCAAAAGCTGTTTGCTGAATTTCCTGTTTGCACTTAATTTTAAATCGTTTTTTCTTAAAACTTGCATATTTTCTGTCCTTGACCTAGCACTCTTGTGTGGGGTCATTTACTGCACTGTTATAACTTGATATTACTTGTGAACCTCTGCTATCTCTGTAAAAAACAAAAACAAAAAAAAAAAAATCTTGCTTTTTTCCCACTTTTCTGAGAGTTAAAAAAGTTCAGTTACAGGCTTGCTGTTCCTGAACTGTTTGAAAGTTTCTGTGAGGCCATTTTTGCTTGGGCTGAAGGAGGGGCTCTGTGTTCATCAGTGGCAGTGACTAACATTGAGCAGCTTCCCTGCCCCCCGTGGAGGTGGTTACTGACTTGAAACTGTAGTTTTATTGGCCACTAGGGGTCATTTCCATAACTCCTTCATCTTCCTCTCTTAAAACCTAGTTGCCTCGTGGTTTGAGTGTCTTTTCAGGCTTGTTGGCTGTTGGTGAAGCACCCTCCAAGAGGAAAAAACGCTGAGAGAAGAAGGGAGCCACTTTTGAGATTTTAAGTATTTTTTCTCTGTTTATTTGCTAAGTTTTTCTGCATAGCTGCCTAGCTTGAGCATTTTCTGGCTTGTTAAACTTGATTTCTGTATTAGTAGCTGTATTTAGAGCACAACCAAAAGCTGTTTGCTGAATTTCCTGTTTGCACTTAATTTTAAATCGTTTTTTCTTAAAACTTGCATATTTTCTGTCCTTGACCTAGCACTCTTGTGTGGGGTCATTTACTGCACTGTTATAACTTGATATTACTTGTGAACCTCTGCTATCTCTGTAAAAACAAAAACAAAAAAAATCTTGCTTTTTTCCCACTTTTCTGAGAGTTAAAAAAGTTCAGTTACAGGCTTGCTGTTCCTGAACTGTTTGAAAGTTTCTGTGAGGCCATTTTTGCTTGGGCTGAAGGAGGGGCTCTGTGTTCATCAGTGGCAGTGACTAACATTGAGCAGCTTCCCTGCCCCGTGGAGGTGGTTACTGACTTGAAACTGTAGTTTTATTGGCCACTAGGGGTCATTTCCATAACTCCTTCATTTGTCCTCAGAGGAGTGGTTTAAGGCAGTAACTTGTAGTTTATTGGTCATTTTGGGTCATTTCCGGTCTTTTCCAGCCCCCTGCTATAAAGCACGCTTTAGCGCGCATTAGCGCGATTTAGCCCGATTTAGCGCGGAGCTGCTACCGTTGCACACTAGGGCAGCGGCGGTTAAGCAGGTTTAAACTATTCGGGCTACCTAAAGTCCACTCTTCAAATTTTCCCTTAAAACTACCTTCCTCGAACTATACTACTGATCTAATCAGCGTATCCTATAATTAAAAAGATCATCTCTACTTGACTCCAAGTAGACTATTCTCTATCTTTTAAACGTAGCACTTGCTCCTACAGTACTTATTACCTTGATACGGCACTCTTGTCATAGATAGTACCCCAAAAAGGCAACCCCCCATTTCTCGGTCACCCACGTCCCCCGGAATCTTTTTAAAGTTTTTTTTGTCTATTCCTTCTAGCATGTCGAGGGATCAGTTGCTAGTGTCCTCTCCTGCTCAGCTGGTGAACCTGGGAATATTGAGGCAATGTTACAATTGCCTCATGTACACAGACAACCCTCTCCTCCTCCCACAAAACACAAATACATGCGAGAGATGCAACTATACGGCCAAACTGGAGGCTGAGCTCTCTCAACATAGGACTGGCATGACCAGTCAGGAGGAGAAGGTTATCACACACACTATAGACCCAGTCTCACATAGTCCCATTACAACCTCAAATCATACACATAAACACACAAAGACATACTCGGAGGCTCTGATCAAAAATCTACCAAAACAGCAGAGGCCACCAAAGCAGACACCCAAACAACCACCACCTCAGAACACAACACCTGCAACACATAGACCTCACAGTCAGAGTGTCAAACAGTCACAGCCCTTAAGGCCAAACACAATGCCAGACACACTAGTCATTGGTGACTCCATAGTCAGACACACTGGCGTCCGCTCACCAGACTGAGTAAGGAGAAGGTCACAGTAAGCTGCCTGTCGGGCGCTAGAATCCGCCACATAACGCAAGCACTCAGGTCTCTCAACAGCAGGTACAAATATGACTCAGTCATTGTCCACGCTGGTGTAAACGACCTGAGACGCACCTCCTTGGACTACATGAAAAGAGACATTGAGGAGCTCTCTGATTATGTAGCCCAGGCAGGTATGACCCTGACTTTGAGCAGTATCCTACCTTCACCAAGAATGATGCCACAATACAGAGATAAGATGATCAGCTTTAACAATTGGCTTAAACACTGGTGTCATTCAAAGGGGATCCAGTGTCTGTCTGCCTGGGATGACATGCTGGACAAGCCACGCTGCCGCAAGGGACGGCTTGCACCTGTCACCCTGGGATTCCGGATATTGGCAAAGGCTCTTGCCACCCCATAGTGCCTTTTTAGGCAAGGCTCAAATTCTAAACCTACCACCCTAGAACACAAAAAGGAAAAAACTAAGGGTAATGCTGCTCAATGCCAGAAGTCTAAATCTCAAAATGCACGCACTCGAGGCCCTTCTCAGTATGGAGAACATCGATGTCTGTGCTGTGACAGAAACCTGGTTCAAGGCTCCTGAGAGCACCCCAGCGCTATCAGGTTTTACCTCATATCATGCGTTCCGGCCCCAAAATCCGGACAATACCAAGAAAGGAGGGGTATCCATATGCATCAAGGACACCCACACCTCAAGACTGGTGGCAACGCGCAATGCATCGGAGACCATCCAGGTGCAATTAACCATAGGCAAGACTGCTCTGCAAATTGTAGCATGTTACAGGCCACCCTCACAAACTCAGGAACCTCACATGGCCTTCCTGAAAACACTAGATGGGATAAATGTATCACCAAACACCATCATACTAGGTGACTTCAATTACCCTAATATAGACTGGGAACACTACTCAAGCCCAAACACCCTAGCCCAAAAGTTCCTGGAATTCATAAACTCAAATGCCATGGAACAACTAGTCACCATCCCCACAAGAGGAGATAACATACTTGATCTCATCATCACGAACATGGGAGCACAATGTTCAACACCGGAGGTGTACCCCTCACTGGTGAGATCAGACCACAAACTAATCTCGCTGGAGGTCCTCATCCCACCCCACCTGAAATAAAAAGACCACAGTAAAGAACTTCTCAAAAGCCGACTTCACACTTCTAAAGACTAGTGTGGTCTCCTTTAAGGCCCCGAGCCAGCGGAAAACAGTACTCAAGCCGCTGAATCACTTACAAATGCCTTCTACCAGCACCTGCAGGACTGCATGGATAAGGCAATCCCAAGCAAAACAAAGACTTTTTGTACCAAAGGCAAGCGTCCAGTCTGGTGGACCCCAGCCATAAACAAACTCTACAACAAAAGGAGGAAGCTACTACAAGATAGAGCAAAATCCTTAAAAGGTAAGACACCCTTGATCACTATAAGTAAAAACTAAGAGCTCTCATAAAATCATCCAAAGCAAATTTCGAGAGAAAAATAGCTAAAGACTCAAAAGACAATCATAAGGCCTTCTTTAGCTATGTTAGAAACCTGGGAGGAAACTCCCAGATATGCTCAGAGCTAGTTCAAAATGATGTGAAGATTACTGATCCTACAGACATTGCCAACATACTGGCTGACAGGTTCAGTGCAAACTTCTCCCCTCCCCAAAAGGAGAGATATCTATACCAAACGATTGCAGCCCCAAACATCTCCAGCGCCCAAGTGAGAACTGCTCTCTCCAAAGCAAAAACACAGCATCCATGGGACCTGATGGTGTCCCGGCTGTGTGCTCCATGAACTCAATGAGGAATTAAACCCACAGCTAGGACAGCTGTTTAATCAAAGTCTTACCTCTGGATACGTACCCAGGAGTGGCGCACTGCAACTGTGGTACCACTTCACAAAGGCGGTGCCTCCACCGACCCTGGAAATTACCGGCCCATTAGCTTGACAAGCCTTATCTGCAAAGCCATGGAGAGGATCATAATGGACCTCATAAATAAAGACATAGGGAATTTGCAGACTTTGGATCAAACCCAGTTTGGCTTTGTCAAAGGCAGATCATGCCTTTTAAACTTGGTTGACTTTTTGAAACAGTCACCAAAGCCATTGATGAGGAAAGGCAGTCCACACAGCCTACCTCGATCTGGCTAAGGCCTTCGATACAATACCCCACTCGGGTATCATTGAAAAACTCATCAGCTTAAATGTCAACCCATACATCACAAGATGGGTTGCAAACTGGCTGAGTGACAGAACCCACAGGGTCAGAGTTGCTGGCGCCATGTCAGACTCAAAGCCTGTCACAAGTGGTGTCCCACAGGGCTCAGTCCTGGGCCCACTCTTGTTTGGCATCTACTTTTCCAGTACAAGCAAACACAGGAGGGTTATGGCTGACAAAGTTTGCAGATGACTGCAAACTGGGCCATAGTAGAAAACACATCTGACACAGATATCCTTCAGAAGGGTCTCACAGAAACGGATAACTGGTGCCAGAGCCACGGCCTAAAGTTAAATGCCAAAAATGCATAGTCATACCCTTCGGGAAAAACAAGGTTACCCCTAGCTACCAAATAGGTGGCAATCCACTGAGCACAGAAGAAGTTATCAGGGACCTGGGGACCCAGGTTGATAGTAGTCTGTCATTCGACACCCATGTAGCTAAAGTAGTTAGGAAGACCTTCTACATTGCCCACCTTATCATGAAGGGATTCTCATCTAGATCAAGGGAGGTCATAGTCTCCCTTTACTCATCACTCATCAGACCAATGATTGAGTACAATGCCCCATTCAGAATGTATCTGACCCGACACTTGCAGCAGCTGGAGAGCCCACAAAAGTTCCTCACCAAAAGGATAAAGGGTCTCAAAAATCTGTCCTATGCTGCCCGACTGGAAGAACTCGAGCTCTATTCAGTTACCGCTTGCTCAGAGGTGACCTTTGCCTAACATACAAGGCCATGTCAAACCCAGATTTGATGAATATGCTTCACCTCAAAAATCTAGATCCATCAGAGCCACAAGGCGGGAGACTTAAACCTTGACACGGCTATTAATAGGACGTGCTGGAGGGATAGATTCATCACCCAAAGACTCCCTATGCTGTGGAACAAAATCCCGGTACATGTGAGGCAGAGCACCTCGCTGGCCTTGTTCAAGAGAAATCTTGACCAATGGATGGGAGATCGCAGATATACCCCAGGGATTACCTCAGTGTCACTGCTCGACAGAGGCACAGCAAAATAATGGGTATAGTTCCCCATACTAAAGGGGTGGCATAAGCCACAAAACGATGGGCTAGGCTTGTAAATGCCCTCGGGCAGATAGCCTAGTATGAACCTATGAACCTATGAAATGAAAGTAGGGAGTCATGGTAATAGTTAACTTATGGTCCGTAAATGAAGGTAGGGAGTCATAGTAATAGTTAACTTATGTTCTGTAAATGAAGGTAGGGAGTCATGGTAGTAGTTAACATATCGTCTGTAAATGAAAGTAGGGAATAACAGTGATAGTTAATTCGTGGCCAGTAAGTAAAGGTTAGGAATCATCATGAAAGCAAACTTTTAGTTTGTACATAAAAGTAAGAAATCACAGTCATAGTTAACTTATGACATGTAAATAAAGGTAAGGAATCTTGGTGACAGATAACAACTTATAGTCTGTAAATGAAGGTATCAATTCACAGTGATTGCTAACAGGGATTGCTTCAGAAAAGAATAATAGCTGATTCCTGCAGTTTTAATGCACATTCTGGAAATTCCCAGCAGTCTCTCACTGAGAGGAAAGTGAATGTGCAGCCGTAAAAAATTATTTACTTTTAAACAGGAAGACAGAATAAGTTGCTTACAGTCAAGGAAATATACCTGAAATGTGAACTTCCACTAGCTTTAATCACTGTTTATAAGCTGCAGATTTCAATATATTCATTCAAAGGCAGAGGATGATATGTTATTCCACACATATGATTAGCCTGGCATGACACAGCAAGAGGATGTTTTCCCTGAGGATCAGGTGTTTTTTTTTTTTTTACTTTGACATTCCACAAATGGGAAAAAATACGTGTTACTGTAGTGGATATATTCTGTCTCATAGGCAAGTTTCTGCCAAATACCACTTTCAGACTGCAATTCTGACCAGATGGTGTGAGTTTTGAATCATAGTAACAGAAACAGTAAGACACCAATAATATTAATGATGGTCTGAGTTTTGAAACATAGTAACAGAAACAGTAAGACACTAATAATATTAATGACTGTGTGTGTCTGTGTGTGTGTGTGTGTGTGTGTGTGTTTCTGTGTGTGTGTTTCTGTGTTGTGTGTTTCTGTAGCTCTCCCTCTCTGTCTCTCTCCTTCTGTCTCTCTTTCTGTCTATATACGTATATCTCTGTCCATCTAGCTACGGATCCCTTCTCTCCATACATATATACAGAAAGAGGTATTGATATATTAAGTACTCAGATGTAGAGAGGAAACTGGAGAGTGTATCAAAATGATCCTTGAATCAGAACTCAGTTACACTGCTATATTAAAGATACTAGGGTTCTGGTCAAAGTCCAGGAGCACAATATTAAAGAATAATATGCATCATCTGGGAAACAAACCTAGACGATCCAGATCACTGTTATGGGTGTTCTCCCATTAAGCTACTGAAGCAACACAGAACAAGCCAAAGTTTTTATGTATAATTTCTCTCTTGTACAGATGTGGCACACGTGACACCCAAACTTAAATTGATATAAGTTAATTTGTCGTCTGTTTCAGGGAGCATACTGATGCACTCACCTTTTCCTGTCTTAGATTACCTGATGGTTTGTGAAGAGGGGAGGTAAGTGTAATATGTGTGTATAAACTTAGTTCTCTGTGCTCCATGCTATGCTTGGGTTATGGATGAAAAAGTGGTTGGGGACCAGCCTATGCACCTGATATAAAATAAACACTTAAAAGATAAGCATGTTTAAAATATAAATAAATAAATAAATAAATAAATAAAAATGCATAGTTGTACTTCCTCTTTTGTCTTTGGTTTATTGATATTAAAGTGTGATATAGGCTCTAGATATTCAAATATGTTTATGAGTGTTAACTGGATAACATAATGCCTTCAATAAAATATAGTAAAGTTCTTTAAGATGGTCTTCAAAAATACATATTTCATACAGTAAAATGACTTTATCTTGGATGTCAGTAAATAAAGTATCATGAGATTGGCAAACGTCATAAATTATGTTTGCACTATCATTAAAGATGTAGGGGCAATGGCAAAGAGCAGTTTAAACATTAGCGAGTATTTGTCAAAATAAAAAAAATGTAGCCCATTTAATTCTAAAGGGCGTGTCTCATTTCTCTAGGAAGGTCCTTCTGCCATTTGGAGCCACATTGATTTGGCCCATTATTGAAGGTGGCATTACGTTCCATAGCCTTTAAACAAGGTATGTAAAACAACTTGAATTTGTGTCATGATTCCTTACTAGAAAAACAATAGGGCTAGACAGGCCGAACAGCATAAAAACTTCAGAAATTACCTTTATATTGTTATTATATGTTACATTGTTATTATATGTTACTTTCGGGTGACCTCTACCTTATCAATAAGGAAATGTATGATCTATTTTTGGGGGGGGTTTTTGAAGGACTATGCCTGAAATGCTTAGATGGGGCAGCTAACCCTTGATCAGGGAAAACTAAGACTAAAAATAAATAACACTAATATTAAAAACTTAGCGCCTGCTTCAGGAAGCACCTTTTAGTCTTATGGAATAAGTTTCTTTCAGTCAGACTCACTTATTATATTCCTTCAAAAGGGGTAAACAATATTTTTAAAACACAGCACTGTAAACGATAATCTAGCACTGTAAACTAGAATAACCTGCAAAGATATCAAATAAACAGAGAAGTTATTAATTTTAACATTATATAAAAAGTGAAGGAAAGTACCACAGACATAAAATGTCATATATTTCTTCACGGGCACTCTACCAATCATTGCCTTTTATATGTAAATATATTGTTTGATAATTGTGTTATATTTAGTAACTCTAGTTTTGAAGCTATAGCTGGAAAGTTTTTAGCTGGCATTATATTGTTGAGGCTATTTTCACTGACTGCATGAAAAATGTAAGACTTAATTACAAATGGTGGAGCAACGAGTCATTTGTGCTGTATTTACCTTGATACACCCTTCACAATAAAGACTTTGTTTGAGTGTTGCTTTTCCAGTTTTGTCATCATATTATACAGGTCATTGTTCAGCTGTAAAGAGAAAGATACACCAGCTGGTTAACAAACTGATATTTGGAAGAGCACTTATACCTCTTCAGTTGTTCAGAAGATATTCATCATCATCATCAATCTTAAACCTTGTCATTTGCAGCTCATCTGTTACATTCTTCTCTGAAAGTTTTATATAGGATAAGCACATTTACAAATACAAAATGGTGCATTTCTTACTGAAACTTCAGATTCTGTAGAGCAATCCACAACCTCAGCCAATGGAAATGATTTATTTTCAGTTTATTATCAGAACAAAATCTTGTCATACAGTTCTTATTAGATTTGCTGTTTGCATCCTATTAAAACTGTTTTCTGCAATATTTTGATGAAAGGTAAGAAAAAAATGTCTGCCAAGGTATCAGGCTTAATATTGTTAATTTTTTGTATGCCACAACTGCTAAAATCTGACCCATCCTGTAAAAATACAAATGGGTGGTAAACTTAGCTAGCATAACATGGCACTTATAAAGCCAAATAATCCAATTAAGGACATTTATATATTAGTTCAAATACTGCATATTTCTGTGGTAACTTGAAAGCCAAGACTCAATTCTTTTTTAATTTAGTCACTGAACAACTATTGTGTTATTCACAAGCTTTCACTTAGATTGAACAGTGACAGCTACAGTACTAAGGCAAGATTTCTACAGACTGATAAGAGATGACCTGTGTCTGGCATACAAGGTATCCTCCGACCCACTACTGATGGATTTACTACACATCAGCAAGTCAAATGGCATCAGAAATACCAGGTCTAGGGATCTAAACAAACCTGACAGACAGAACCCACACTGTAAAAGTAGCTGACTCCAAATCCAGCTCCAGACAAGTGGAGTACCTCAGTGTTCAGTCCTGGGACCTCTCTTGTTTGGCATCTACTTCTCTGAAGTACAGGCCAACACTAAGGAACTCTGGCTAACAAAGTTCGCAGATGACTACAAACTGAGAGCCATTACTGAATCCCCAAATGATGTGGATACTCTACAAAAGGGCCTTACAGAAACAGATGCTTGGTGCCACAGCCATGGGCTCAAGCAAAATGCCAAGAAATGTATAGTTATCCCCTTTGGGAAAAAACATGTACCCGTGAATTACCACATAGGTGGCAGTACACTGAACACCGAAAGTGTAATAAGAGACTTAGGGACACAGGTGGACAGTGGTCTCACCTTCAATAACCACATCACCACAACAGTCAGGAAATCCTTCTATGTGGCACACCTCATCACTAAGGGCTTTTCATCCAGAAAAAAGGAGGTCATTGTCCCACTGTACTCATCCCTCATTAGACCCATTATAGAATACAATGCTCCATTTGGTATGTACCTCTCAAGACATCTGCAACAACTGGAAAGGCCACAGAAATCCCTCACTAAAAGAATCACAGGCCTAAAGCAGATGCCCTATGCTGACCGCCTTAAAAAACTCCAGCTATACTCTGTCGCATATCATCTACTCCAAGGTGATCTCTGCTTAACAACAAGGCCATGTCAAACCCAGAGCTGTTGGACATGTTACACTTAAAGAAATCCCAATCCCTCAGAGTCACATGCTCAGGGATCTAAACCTTATCATCACAATAAACAAAACATGCTGGAGGGATAGGTTCCTGACCCAGAGACTCCCCGGACTCTGGAATAGATTGCCCATACATGTCAAGCAGAGCACCTCTTTGGCCCTCTTCAAAAGGAACCTTGATGATTGGATGGGAGAAAGGAAATTCACCCCAGGAATCACATCAGTCAGGGGTCCAGGGAAGTAAATAGTGTGGGAAGAAATAGCCAGGGAATTGTTATGGCTAGGCTTGTATAGGCCCTAGGGCTGATAGCCTAGTACCATACTATGAACCTATGAACCTCTTCTACAACAACAACAGAATGGTTTTGGAGGGACTGGTATTTCTTCCAGAGGATACTGTTGCTCTAGAGCAGATTCCCCATCCATGTAAAACAAAGATCAGCCCTGTCCATATTCAACCATAATTTGGATCTGTGAATGGGAAATAATAAATTTATCTCAGTACTGTCTCCTGTACTACTAATGGACTGAGGCAGCTTCTAAATGATTTACCTCATGCATGGGTCCCTTAAGTTATCCATGGTTTGAACCAAGTTATTCCCACTGTGGGTAATACATAATTATGGACCATGGGACTGGGTAAGGCCAATCTAACACCAAATAAGATACATTAATTCAAGTACAAAAAGGGAAACTGGCTACACTTAAAATGGCCCCAAAAGGGAGCTAACCTTGTACTTAGCTATGAACCTATTTAATTAAGTTCCACAAAATGAAGGCCTAGAAGATGTCAGTTTCTCCTGGAATTCAGATTTCCTGGATATTTGTGCATTTTCATTTTTTTCATGGAGATGGATGGCTGCTCATTGCAAATCAAAATATCTAGAGCTGATGTTTTGAGGACTAAGAACACTGCTGAAGTGCTGATCAGCCCATTTAATGTTTTCTGATATATGCAGTACTCCTGTTAATGATGTAACCAAAGCACTGCTTAAGGATTACTGCATTATGACAGCTTGTTGTGTCATTTATTATAATTCTGTTTGTAACGTATTCGTATGGCTTATAATATAATGGCAAAGTTATTGCACTCTGTGGTCTAGTTCTCCCATCCCCACCCCTGTATTTATTCCATGTCACATTTTATTTACCTGTTACAAAATTGTTAAGATAAGAAAAAGAAGCATTTTAATTAAATACGAGTATGAGTTTGAATCAAAATAGACTGAAATGCAAACTTGAACAGATTTTGCCATTTCTATTTGCCATCTCATTTACTGCTATTGAACTCGTGTCACGTGGGATCTCACTGATTAAGATCTCAAAGGTCAGGGGTTTCATTCTTATCCTCTGAGCATTGTCAGTGCAGAGCTGCATGTTCCATCCATGACTTTCTAAGGGTCTTTTTGTTTTGTCTGCCTTCCAAAACATACTGTTTGTCAGCTTACTTCAAACTATCCATATCTATCTATCTATCTATCTATCTATCTATCTATCTATCTATCTATCTATCTATCTAATCTGTCTCTCCCTCTCTCTCTACATATGTACACACACAGACACACACACACACACACACACACACACACACACACACACACACACACACACACACACACACACACACACACATATATGTGTGTGTGTGTGTGTGTGTGTGTGTGTGTGTGTGTGTGTGTGTGTGTGTGTGTGTGTGTGTGTGTATATATATATATATATATATATATATATATAAAAATATATAGGTTTACTATCAAAATGAGGAATGGAAAAATAATTTCCATTCGACACATCGAATACAAAAAACGAAAGTCAAAATGTCGAACAAGTCACAATGTCGAATCAGCTGAACGAATTCAGTAGATTCGACACTGTTGCCGAACAGATCATGTGATGTCCATATAGGAGTTCAGAAGATAAAGGAAACTCGTATACCTAACATCACGTTTTTGAAGGGGGGCAAGCCCCCTTCACCCCCAACCCCCCTGCTAACTATATATTCCAACTCCAAGACCACACTACAGTGAGGAAAGGGTTGAATTTCCCAAACTACGCTGTACCACAATCTCTGTACAGTTTTTCGAGTTTATATTAGCGAATGCACAGTGCATTCACTAATATAAACTTTTGAACACTGAGATGTTCGGCCAGATGGAAATGTGAACATCTGTGTTTCGAGTTTTCCATCTGGGGGCATCTCAACTCGAGATTCTGACATTAAATCAGATATGTGTGTATGTATATATATATATATATATATATATATATATATATATATATATATATATATATATATATCCTTTGCACCTGAAGTTAAAAACATCATGGCTAGATCAGATCACCACTTTAGATTAACAAATTACAGATAAATTTTAAAATTTTGGGGAAAAAATGGGCCAAATCAGTAACACTGTTTCTAGTGCCATGGATGTGGAAGGTAAAGCTGCGTAAGGGTAAATTTCACTGATTTTCTTCAGCTGAAGGTCAGGCGAAGCATAAAATACGTAGAACTACTTCAGACTCATTTGTCGTTTCATTCATTTTCTGATTACCCACTTAGTGCAGTTCAGAGTTGTAGAACAGCTGGTGTCTATGTTAGCACTTACTGTTATACAAAAATAAGCTCTCATTATTGTGGACGCTGCTATGTATGCAGGTGTTACTGTTCATGCACCAAAGCTGGTATGTGCACATCTGCTGAGGTGAGGCCTGCCTTTGTGTAATGTTCAGGCAGCAGGAAAGTATCCTGCAAGTAGACTCCTAATCTGGCATAAATTTATTTAAGGAATAATATTTTTCTTGGATGAAATGGTGAGGAGGAAGGTGGAAGGGGCTGAAATGGTATTAGTTAATGTAAAAAAAGCTTTTAAGTGTAGTTATAGTTTTTGTATAGGGTTCTAGAAAAGGGAAGATATGAGTAATTCTACAGCCAATGGGTGGAGATGTTAGTGAAGGAGATAAATATTTCAGAAGGTTAGGCTGAAAGGGGGATGAAACTGGGATGTACATTGTTGTCTCTGCATTTTTGTTAGTAGTAATAGCAAAAGGTCAGGATGAGAAAAAGTCTAGAAAAATGACGTCAGAGGCAAGAAAGACTTAGTTATGTGTGTTTGAGGGGGACTGCATGTTGATGATGAAGGACTTAGAATGTAATGTGGATAAAGTTTTAGATGAGTCTGAGATATTTGGAATGCAGCCTGGATTGGCATGTAACTGGAATGAGACAGTGCAGGTGAGGGTCAGGAAATAATAGTGGTAATACGAAAGGAGAAGATAAGAAACGTGGAGGGACAAAGTGTTTGGGGATTAGACTGGAGGGGATGCTGAAGAATATAGTTGAAAGTAACTTTCTAAGGGAGTCAGTGTGAGGAGATAAAAAGTGACTGTGATAGATGGCCTGAGAAGTTCAGGATAGTGTTGGGAAAGAGTAGTTAAGGAAAGATGAAGTATGTGGTGAAATTATATGAAGAGAAAGAAGGCCAAGGAGGTTCCTTATGTAGGATGTTAATGAAACATACATATAGTATGTCAAACCACAAAGAGATAATATGCCTGTAACATTCACATATGGTATCCTTATAGTACAGGCAAGCAGTACAGTAGCATGGTAGCATGCTTATAGTGCATACATGTAGTATGCCTACTGAACACACATATAGTCTACTTATAGCACAGGCATGTAGTATGCTTATAGTGCATACATGTAGCATGCCTACGGAATACACATGTAGTCTGCCTATAGCCGGGTAAATAATATGCTTATAGTGCATACATGTATCATGCCTACTGAACACACATATAGTCTGCTTATAGCCAGGTAAATAATATGCTTATAATGCATACATGTAGCATGCCTACAGAATACACATATAGTCTGCTTATAGCCAGGTAAATAATATTCTTATAGTGCATACATGTAGCATGCCTACAGAACACACACATAGTCTGCTTATAGCACAGGCATGTAGTATGCTTATAGTGTACACATGTAGCATGCCTATAGAACACACACATAGTCTGCTTATAGCCAGGTAAATAATATGCTTATAGTGCATACATGTAGTATGCCTACAGAACACACATATAGTCTGCTTATAGCCAGGTAAATAATATGCTTATAGTGCATACATGTATCGTGCCTACAGAACACACATGTAGTCTGCTTATAGCACAGGCAAGTAGTATTCTTATAGTGCATACATGTTGAGTGTCTACAGAGCATACATGTATTCTGCTTCTAGCACAGGCATGTAGTGTGCTTATAGAATGGACTTACTGTATCTTTATGTGATCCCTAATGAAAGTGCAAGACACATAACTGTGAGACCCACCACTTTGACAAATAATGTGGGAGTGTCTAAGGAAAACAGCAAATTTCAAAGCTTGCAGTAAAGTTGTTTAAGCATTTTTATGCACCTCCAAATGGAGGGGTCTGCACATTCATAACTCCTGTTTTTTTTATATATATATATATATATATATATATATATATATATATATATATATACACTAACTCAGAGATCACTGTACCTTGGAGTAAATGCAATCCTGAGCTTAGCATATATGTTCCCAGGATTCATATGTTTATTCTTGCTATTGAAGGGATCCCATACATGATCTGTAGTGACCAAATTGACATCTGGCATTACTGACCTCTGTGCTGCAGCTCATCTAAAAGGAGATCATTTTAGCATCATGATCCAAACAGTGAAGCTATCACTGGGACCCAGCATGTGTGTGAATTCGCCTGCAGTGATGCATTAACTGTACGTTAGACTGAAGCTTTCTGATGGGATTTGTACTGAATCTAAATCTGTCCATTATAATGGTGCAAGTATCAAGAATAAATTCTGATAGCAATGATTGCCTTCCTAATGCACTCTTTGGTGGCTTTGGAACTGCTCTGGGGGCATTCCCATTCAACAGCTCCATACACATAACATTTAGATGAATGGAATGGTGCAGGATGGGAACTGCTGCCAATGTCATAATGGCTGTAGAATTTGTATGTGCTCAGAGTCACTGGGATGGAAATGGAGTGCAAATGTGGGCAGAAAGAATGAGTGGATTTACATCAGAAATGTTTCTGATACTGTTCTAATTCTGGTTGTCATCTAGTTCAGGTATTTTCAAATTCTGATTCTATTTTACTGAGTTACTTGTGCTTCTCCACTTTACCCATATTACTCATGACCTGGGAGGAATGTTTGATAAAATTTGCATGCTTCACTTCGATTCTCCAGTTCTTTTCTTAAAACTATGTCTTTGTTATCCCTGCCTGCTGTTATGCATGATTTTAATGTAGAACCGGTCTTACCTTACTCATTTCTTTGTAGAAAGTATCTCTTAAGTTGGAAATGTTCTGAAAAATGGTCACGTAGCAGCCAATGCGACTGTAAATGATAAAAAATATATATTTTCATATGTAGTCATTTGTACAATCATTCATCTTTTCATTCATAAAATGCACATGATAATGCAGCACAACAGTTCCCTGGGGTGTCCACCTCCTCTAATATCTGTAATAATTTTAAAGGAATCTGCTTCCAACTGAACATATATGATCATAACAGATAAAACTGATGGATGGATTTTGACTTCTTCTTAGAGCTGTGTGACTTTGGGGAGAATGCTAATTATTACAGAGGGGGATGCAATTTCACAGTCCGAAAGAAAATGCTTGACCATGTTTGCATTTCAGCTGAAAATGAGTTAAAGAACAGTCAATATTGGCTGATGCAGATAAAAGCAAATAAAGTGGAGTACTGAAAGGTTAAATTAATTATTTCATATGACATAACCTTGATTTGGTTTGAACCTTCAAGCTTTGAATTTTAGATGTTAACCACTAAGCCAGAACAGTTTCAGTTAGAATGCTACTGATTATTTTAAAGGAGAAGATGCTGTGTTCAAAACTAAACAATATGGAGAACACCAGGACAAAAACAAGCCTTAAAGGTTATCCTAGCAACTCAAGTTTATATACTGCTCCACACATACTGACTGATCTGCCCTGCTAGCCATTATTCACATCTGTAATCCCTTTAATCCCCCCTACCCCTTCATGCAGAAATGAACCACAATGCTTATGGAGACAGCTTCCATAAAGAAACATTTCACTGTCACTACTATCTCTTTGAAAATCTTATTTAAAAGTGGCAGGAGTGACTGTTGAAGTAATCACTTTGCAGTTTATTGGCAGTTCCCACCCTAGAATTTACACTGATGAGTCACCTACAGTATTTGAACGCTGCATACGCCTCACCATTCTCTTTTCTATCAAGGTCTGTCATTTTGATATCTGCCCCATTTCCTTGATAATTCTTTTTTCAGCCTTATCTTTCCCCCATATTGTTTTTTTTTTCAAATAAACATTTTATTAACAAATAAAATCAAACAAGGAATGTGCAATCCTCCTGCATGGTGCATAGCTCTCTTCTGGTGGTTGGTCCCTTTCTTCTTTATCAGTTATTAATATATTCTGAGCACACAGGGCTCAACCCAGTCCTAGAAGTTACATAATTCCAATTCAATATCAGTTTGTCTAGATTCAACACTGATTGCACCTGTGATGCCCATGCGCTGGCCCAGCAATTAAGGCGCCTCATTCCTCACCACTAACACCAGTGAGGGTCGTCCATATAGGGAAAGGATAATAAATACACACACAGTAAAGTACAATTTCCCTTAAGAGCACACAGAGATCACAGTCAGTCTGGGGCTGGTTTCTCCCTTTCTCTAGAGGTACCCAATAAGACTCCCCACTGGCGCAGCTATAGGGTCCAGATCTCAGCCTAGTGGGCAGCCTAAAACCTCCAGCACCCTCTCTGTCCACCCAGTGCTTTGTGTCCCTGCCCAAGTAGCTGACACACACACACTTTGAGATAAGAGTTATATACAACCACATAGACAGTCCTGGGGAAGGCTGGCACAGATTCTCAAGCTGTGCCCCCTTTTACCCAGACTATATAGTAGAAATCACTGCCACCACCCAGCCAGTATTTGCCAGCAACTCAAAGGCCCTTATAAAAGGGTGTCCAATTATTACTGTGCAATATTATTATCCAAATTGTAAGTGCAACCTAACAGTCAAGACTTACTTGGAGTGACTTGGTACAGTATCACTATATACATGCAGTGTACTCTTAGAGCTTAAATTATCTCTACACAAAACAGCCACAGTTGAAAGGTTTAAAAATATTTAATAATAAATAAAAAAACACAAGCCAATACTTCTTACTACACAGCACTAGTCAAGAGTTCAGAGATCACAGGAAAATGCTTAAAATAATATAGTAGAATATTTCTGACATCAACACAGATAAACACTTAGACTAATCTTCATATTTCCTAGCTATTTCTAAGAGAAACACTAAAGTCTAAGATCCTACTTACATACAGACACAGGCAGAGTGGTGAGTTGGATGTTCTCAAGACAAATGCTGAAATGCTCTCATTCTTTCTGTCCTTAAATTGATAACACAGTACCACTGATTCATTTCAGATTACATCATTTCTTTCTGGTTCCCAGGCTAACAAACTCTCAGAGGTTAATAGCCCTTGATCTTGCAGCTGGTCAGGAAGCCAGAGCAATAAAATAAATTCTACATGCAAATTCTAGCCATTAACTCTGGCCTCAAAACAATAGGAAGGCTGCCTTTATCTAGACATCTCGGCTCCGAGTTTTGACATCAAAGAATTGACTTCTCAGCTTTGTTACAGCAGAGTCCACTGCTGTTACATTTTTGCAGTTCCACATTTAACACAATTTTTTCCATTTAAGAGAACAAGCCTGTGGCTTATATTAATATTTACAAATGATAGAATTATCTACAAAATTCTATCTGGCTAGGCTGGCAGCCTTCACCTATCTTCACACCCCCCCCCCGATAACTCAAGCTAGTTTTTCAAGTGACCCTTTAAAAACGTTGCTTGAGAGGGTTAGGTCTGAGTATACCTTACCCCATTCCCTGTCTTGAGAGCCCATCTGCATTGGCATTGCTAATCTCACTGTGGTGCTGCACTGACATATCATATGCTTGCAACCCTAGGCTCCATCTTAGCAACTTGGCATTTTTCTGGCTGGCTTTGTTTAACCATGTTAGGTGATTGTGATCTGTTTCTAAAGTGAATTTTCTTCCATACAGATAAGGCTGACATTTCTGCAGTGCCCACACTATGGCTAGACATTCCTTTTCTGCAGCTGCATAGCATTCCTCCCTGGGTTGGAGCCTATGACTGAGATAATCCACTGGGTGCTCTTCTCCCTCTGAAGTAATCTGGCTAAGTACAGCCCCCACTCCATGGTTCAAAGCATCCACCTGCACAACAAATTCTTTGCTGTAATCTGGACTGGCTAACACAGGGGGTCCTCCCAAGGCTTCCTGAAGCTCCTGGAATTCCTACTCACATGTTGGGGTCCACACTACCTTGTCTGGCGTGTTCTTCCTCATCAGGTTTGTGAGGGGAGCAGCTTTGGTACTATAACTGGGGACGAACTTTCTGTAGTACCCTGCTGTCCCTAAGAATGCCCTCAGCTGCTTTTTGGTTACAGGTGCAGGCCATGACTGAATGGCTTCCACTTTGGCAGGTTCTGGCCTGATCTTACCACTCCCCAATCTATGTCCCAGGTAGGAGACCTCTGGCATACCCACCTGACATTTGCTGGGCTTAATGGTCAACCCTGCTCTCTGTAGTCTGCCCAGCACCTCCTGACACGCTGAAGGTGCTCTTGCTAGGAATGGCTGTAGATGTCAATACCATCTAGGTAAGCAAGGGCAAACCCTCCTGCTCCTGCAAGGATATGATCTACCAGCCTCTGGAAAGTCACTGGGGGCATTTTTCATCCCAAAGGGCATCTTTGTGAACTCATACAAGCCAAAAAGAGTCACAAAGGCTGACTTGTCTTTAGCACCGGGAGTCAAGGGCACCTGCCAGTAACCCTTGGTAAGATCAGTGGTTGTAAGATACTTAGCCCCACCCAGCTGCTCTAGGGCCTCACTCTGTCCTAGGCATAGGGTAAGGATCTGACTCTGTGTGACTATTTAATTTCCTGTAGTCCACACAGAACCTGGTTCTGCCATCCTTCTTTGGCACCAGCGCCACTGGGGAGGCCCAGTGGTGCTGGTGCTAAAGAAGGATGGCACCAACACCACCGGACCTCCCCAGTGGTGCTTGTCCCATCCTTCTTTGGCACCAGCACCACTGGGGAGTCCCAGGGACTGTTGTATTCTTGAATCACCCTTAGTTCCAACATCTCCTGTATCTCCTCCCTCAGAGTCTGTTTGACTCTCTCAGACACCCTATAAGGGGCCTGCCTAATAGGCCTTTGGGGTCCTGTATCCACCTGGTGCTGCACCAGGTGGGTGCACCCTGGTTTCCCAGTGAACATGTCTCCAAACTCCTGTAACACTGCTAGGATTTCTCAAACTTGGGTAGGGGATAGCTTCTGTGACATTGCTAACCCTTCCACTGAGGTATAAGTCCAAGCCTCACTGAGGAGATCAGTCACCAAATCTCCCTCAGACTCCCCCTGCAATCCACTGCAAATGCTCAGCACAAGGGCATCCATATCACTGTAAGATTTCATCATGTTAACATGGTAGAATTTGTGCCCCTGCATCCTGCCTAGCAGTTCCACCATGTAGTTAACATCACTTACCTGTCTTACCACCTTGTAGGGTCCCTCCCAAGCTGCTTGCAGCTTATTGTGTCTGACAGGAATGAGAACCATTACCTGCTGCCCCACAGCATAGTCTCTATCTTGAGCATTCCTGTCATACCACACCTTTTTCTGTTGTTGGGCTTCTGCCAGGTTCTCCTGGGTTAAGCCCATGAGTTCTCTGAGCCTTTTCCTGAGGTTTAGGACATATGCCACAACAGACTCCTTCTGAGGTTCACACTCACCTTCCCACTCATCTTGAATTAAATCTAGAGGTCCCCTCACCCTATGCCCATACATAAATTCAAAGGCTGAAAAACCTGTGGATTCCTGGGAAATCTCCCTGTAAGCAAACAACTGATGGGGCAAATATTTGTTCTACTCCCTCTTAAACTGGTCTGCAAATGCTTGTAGCATGGACTTGATCACAGAGTTTAACCTCTCAACCAGACCATTAGTCTGGGGATGGTAGCGGGTGGTCTTCAGGTGCTTCACACCACAGCACTTCCACAGACAATTTAGCAGCAGGTCTGACATGAAATTGGCATGTCTGTCAGTCAGTATTTCTTTTGGGAAACCTACACAGCTAAAATCCTCTAACAAAGCATTTGCCACCTTTTCTGTCTCAATGGAGGACAGAGCCACTGCCTCATGGTATCGTGTAGCATAAGCCACTACTACTAGGATATACTTTTTTCCTGTGGAACTTGGGGTACTCAGATGCCCCACAATATCCATAGCTACCCTTTGAAATGGATCCTCAATCACAGGCAAAGGTATCAAAGGAGCCTGCACATTGTCTCTTGCCTTGCCTACCTTTTGGCACTGCTCACAGGTCCTGCAGTACCCAGTTACATCTCTGGAAATTCCAGGCCAATAGAAGTTCTGCATAATCCGTCTCTTTGTACATTTTATGCCCATATGACCTGCAAAGGGAATATGGGCTATGGCTAGAAGTGCCAGATGGTAGGCTCTAGGCACTACCAATTGCTGTACCCTCTCACCTTCTAGCCCTCCCTCAGGGGTCCACTCTATATATAGTAACCCTTTGTCCCAGTATACAGAATCCCCCTTACCTTGAGAATCAGATGCCTTACTAGCTATCTGGCTCTGGCCTTTCAATGTAGGGTCTGAGAGCTGAGCCTGTCTCAACTCTCTCTCTCTTTGTAATCCTTCCCAGTTCCCCTTCCACAGGAAGTCTGGCATCCTCTGACAGTGGTGCCTCACTGTTAGCATGGGTACTACTACTCACCTGTACCTTTGCAGTTACTCTCTCCACGGGAACATCAGTACCCACAAGCAGCTGTGGCTCGCATTCAGTCTCACTGCTACAGTGTAGCTCCCTCCCTGAAATAACCACCTCACCAGTCCTAGCTGCAAGTATGCAGTTTGTCTGGGTCTCCCCCAGGCTACCAGACTCACATGCTTGCTTCTTAGCCTAACTGCGTGTAACTGCATAAACACATGGTACTGCCTCATCCAAATCGTTCCCTATCAGGACATCTGCAGGATGGTAGTTCAGTACCCCTGTTGTCTCAAGACAACCTACTATTGGCATTTTGTCTTTCCCACTTACTGACTCTCTCACCGTTTGTTCCCCACCTTGCATCCATGGACATCTGTATGCCACATGGTACCACTGGTTGCATTCAAAACATTTAGCCCTAGGTCTGGACATGTACCTGGACTATTGGCTTCCCCTGCTATTGGCAGATTCTGTTGGGGGAGTCTGTGCTGCCCACCATGGATTCCTTTAGACCCATGAGCAGTACTGGTGGTCCCTTTCCTGGGTAAGGATGCCCTGCTTGCTAGGTATAGGTCTCCCTTCTTCCCCAACTCCTCTGAAGTAGCACATTGTCTATCAGCTAACCAGATCCTCATGTCCTCAGGCAAAGTGCTAAGGGCTTGTTCCCTCACCGAGAGGTCTGCCAGCCCTTCAAAAGTGGTGACCTGACATCCACTCACTCACCTAAGACAATAAGTGCTCAGTTCAGCAACATATTCACACGCACTTTCATCTGCCTTGTGTCTATGCTCACAAAACATTTTCCTATAAATTAGCTTTCAACATTCTAACAAGTTATTTTTAACAGCAGTATAATCAAAATATTCACAATCAGCAAGTTTAGACTACATAGTTACAGTTTTACCATGGAGTAAGAGGGTCAGGAACCATACCCAGCGCCTTTGGTCAACATCATACTGTTTACATACCCTCTCAAACATATGAATGTAGCTATCAAAATGATCCCCCTCTTTAAACTACAGAAGAAATTTACTGATCTTTTGTGCTTCTGGGATCCACTTACTCCCTTCCCCATTACCTCCATGACTCTAGCGAAGAGTCAGCATCTCCTTCTCATGCTGCCTCTGCCTCTCCTTTTCCTTAGCTTTCAGGCGTAGGGGTTTCTCATTCTCCTCAGCCTGCAGGCATCTCCATCTTTCAGCTGCTTCTATTTCCAAATGCCTGGCCTCCAACTCAAGTCTCTTTAGCTCCAGATGGATCTTTAAGTCCTCTGCAGAAAGGTTGAGCTGTCCATTCTCTGAGGGTGGTACATCTCCACTGCCAGTCTGATCATCCTCCTGGTTGCTGTTTTCTGATGCAGCTGTGACCAAGGCTGCAATCAGATCTGCCTTAGTCAGGTTTCCATACACCAGTCGCCTAACCTGGCACATCTCACCCAGCTGGCTCCTTGTCAGCTTTCTGTACTCCTCTGCTGACATGCTGCCTGCTCTCCCTGACTAACTAAGCTAAGAACAGAAATAAAACAATTGTGATCTGAACTCTGAGTATTGACTGCATGGCTGATTTAGAGTGCAAAACACCTTCAGTGATCACTAAACACAAGCTACAGGAATTCACTCTACCCGCACCACTACAAGCCAATTAATATTTGCCAACAAATTAATATGTGGCGTGGATATCCCACCACTGCCAGACAATTAATATGTGATGCCCGTGCACTGGCCCAGCAATCAAGGAGCCTCAGTCCTCACCACTAACACCAGTGAGGGGCATCCATATAAGGAAAGGATAACAAATACACACACAGTAAAGTACAATTTCCCTTAAGAGCACACAAAGATCACTGTCAATCTGGGGCTGGTTTCTCCCTTTCTCTCCAGGTCCCCAACAAGACTCCCCACTGACACAGGTATAGGGTCAAGATCTCAGCCAAATGGCCAAGCTAAAACCTCCAACACCCTCTCTGTCCAACCAGTGCTTTGTGTCCCTACCCAAGTAGCTCACACACACACACACACACACACACACACACACACACACACACACACGCACGCACGCACGCACGCACACACACACACACACACACACACACACACACACACACACACACACACACAAACACTTTGAGATAAGAGTTATATACAGCCACACAAACACTCCTGGGGAAGGCTGGCACAAATTCTCCAGCTGTGCCCCCTTTTAACCAGACTATACAGTAAAAATTACTGCCACCTCCCAGCTAATATGTATCAGCTACTCAAAGACCCTTATGAAAGGGTGTCCAGTTATTACTGTGCAGTATTATTACCCAAATGGTAAGTGCAACCTAACAGTCAAGACTTATTTGGAGTGACTTGGTACAGTATCACTCTATATATATATATATATATATATATATATATATATATATATATATATATATATATATATATGTATATATATATATATATATATATATGCAATGTACTTTTAGAGCTTAAATTATCTCTACACAAAACAGTCACAGTTGAAAGGTTTAAAACTATTTAATAATATAAAAAAACAAGACACTGCTTCTTACTACACAGTGCTAGTCAAGAGTTCAGAGATCACAGGAAAATGCTTAAAATAATACAGTAGAATATTTCTGACATTAACACAGAAAAACACTTAGACTAATCTTCCTATTTCCTAGCTATTTCTAAGAGGAAACACTAACGTCTAAGATCCTACTTACACACAGACACAGGCAGAGTGATGAGTTGGATGTTCTCAAGACAAATGCTCAAATGCTCTCATTCTTTCTGTCCTTAAATTGATAACACAGTACCACTGATTCATTTCAGATTACATCATTTCTTTCTGGTTGTAGGCTAACAGACTCACAGTGGTTAATAGCCCTTGATCATGCAGCTGGTCAGGAAGGCAGAGCAATAAAATAAATTATACATGCACATTCTAGCCTTTAACTATAGCCTCAAAACAATAGGCAGACTGCCTTTATCTAGACATCTCGGCTCTGAGTTTTGACATCAAAGAATTGACTTATCAGCTTCGTTACAGCAGAGTGCACTGTTACGTTTTTGCAGTTCCATATTTAACACCATTTTTTTCATTTAAGAGAACAAGCCTGTGGCTTATATTAATATTTACAAATGACATACTTATCTACAAAATTCTATCTGGCTAGGCTGGCAGCCTTCACCTATCTTCACAGCACCATCTCCTTTGCTATTCAGCCTGTCTCTCCTATCAGGAGCATATTCAGTTTACTGGAAAGTAATGGGTTATTCACTGATCCCCAAGGATGCTATCAAATTTATCTTCTCTAGGTCATCTAGAATGAGTCTGTTATTCTCTGATTGACCACCTATATCTTGTGCCCCCTCCTCTTTAATGATTCTTATGCCTTCCCCCATCTCTAGTCTTTGATATATTTCCTCCCAAATTTTCCATTTCTTATCAAGGTACTTACCTGTTTTCCCTTTAAGAATCGCCACCTCATTTTTCATAAGTGTCGCCATTAACTTCTCTCATAGAAGACTCTCCATGTGTTTTCCATTACCTTGTTATAACTTTTTTTAGACAATATCTATACTAACTAGCACAGGCACAACAGGGAATTGTTATATGTGTCACAGGAGAGCCATACACCACTGTCAGAATCACATCAGATACATCAATGTGGCATATCCAAAACTATACAACAGGAACCCTCCCAGATGACCTTAGTGATCACTCTCTAATATATATAATCAGACATAAAACAAGTTTAAATATCTCTACTTCAATCAGAACTGTCCGTAGCAAAAAACATTTTGACCACGAACTGTTCCTAACCGAACTTAAACAATGTAAATGGTCACCACTTAAGTCCCTCCCAATAAATGAAGCAGTAACTTACTTCAATACCACTTTCCTAGCAATCCTAGATCATCATGCCCCAATGCGTTCCATAAGAATGAAAAATAAACTGGCACCATGGCTCTCAAATCAGACTAAGACGCTAATCCTTGGCAGGAACAAATCTTGGGCTAAATGGCGTACCACAAAAGACAAAATTGATCACCAAACTTTTAGGCAACAAAGAAACATAACAAAAAAAGCTGTCCTACAAGATAAAAAGAACTTTTATATCCAACTTCAAAAATCATCCCTTCAGCAACCACAAAAGTTCTGGTCTACTATAAACAGACTTCTATCCCCAGGTAAAGTAGCCATGCCTAATTCACTAGGCTCCAACCCTGACTGTCCAACACAAACAGCAAATGCTTTTAATACTTTTTTTACTTCTGCTGTACTAAATTTAGCAAATCAACAAAACCCTGATACCTCCAATTTGCCCAGTGCAAACTCCACTCCTCCCCCTTTCCACCTTGAACCTATACCCACCTCCTATATCTCTTCCTTACTTCAAAAATTAAAACCTACTACCCCCTCAGCCGATAAATTACTAGCAGAATACCTCCAACTAGGAGCCTTAGCCATTGCCTACCCAATCTCCATATTGATCAATAGAACCATAAAAGAAGGCACTACCCCATCCATTTGGAAAATCTCACACATTATTCCTCTTCATAAAGGTGGTGACACCACTGAGTACTCTAACTATTGTCCCATAGCTCTACTGTCTCCACTTGCTAAAATAATGGAGAAATGTATCCACAAACAATTAATAACCCACCTACTCCGCTATAATCTCTTAGCTAACTGTCAACATGGTTTCCGGCCATTCCACAGTACCACCAAGCCTTGCTATCCTTTACCAACTGCATCAACAAAAATCGCAACAATAATATTCTTTCCTCAGCATTCTTTGTAGCCCTGTCTAAAGCCTTCAACATGGTCAACCATCAACTTCTCCTCCACCTACTAAAGACGCTATCTCTTGATAATCCTGCTATGAACTGGTTTACATCCTACCTGGAAAACCGAAAACAAGCAGTTCTCTGGCAAAACCATCTTTCAGACCTCCTTCCCACCTCCCTAGGTGTCCCACAGGGCTCCATTTTAGGTCCACTATTGTTTTCCATTTTTATAAATGACCTTCATCTCTCTATTCCACTCTCTACCTGCATTCAATACGCTGATGACTCTACAATCATTTGTTCTGCTTCATCCCAAACTGAACTTCATTCTCTCACACAAAAATCCTTCACCACTATAGAACAATGGTTCTCCAACCACTGTCTTCTTCTCAACCCAAAAAAATACAAACTATTGCTCTTTACACCCTCTCACTTGTCTCCCCCTCTTAATTTCACACTTACATCCAACAATGGTACCATTATTTCTCCAGACCCCACCACCACACTCCTAGGTATTACAATTGATAATCAACTAAAGTTCGACACTCACATAAACACTACAATAAAATCTATTAACAAAAAACTTGGATCCCTCTATAGAATAAAACATTTCCTGACACCACTAGCCAAAACCACAATAGCTAGAACCCACTTAATCTCTACCCTATTATATGCTTCCCCCATATATACCAATCTGTCTAAAAATAATCTCAACAAACTAGCTAGATCATATAATAATATTGCCAGATTTGCCACTAACTCTCGATACAGGACTCATCACTGTCAGAATCTAAAACAACTAGGCTGGCTTGAATTACCTCACCTATTACAATTTAACCAACTTATAATTGCCCATAAAGCCCTACACCAACCCAACAACACCACAATTCTCTCGACCCTCATAACGCCATATAATAACTAGAGGAATCTACGCTCCACTAACAAATGTTGATTCACACTTCCTTATCAAATAATTTAGCAGGGGACTCCATATTCTCTAATTCAGTTGGTAAAATGTGGAATCACTTACCACAAAACCTTACAACCCTAACCTCTCTCCCACTATTCAAAACTAACCTAAAACATTTCCTCTCGAACCACTGGTTATGCTCTTGTACCAACCCTGACTAACTGGTGTTTTCAAACTATCTGTTACCATCAAAACATAATATTCTCTTTCAGAAATCCTCAGGGACCTATTTTCTAAACTAACCTTCCTTTCTCAATTCCTTACACTGTCTTTCCTGAGTACTAATTACCATGCTGAACACTTCTACTCATTTTCTTTCAGTGCTTTTTGTAAATTTTGTTACATTGAAGATGATTAATTCTATTTTATGTCATGTGCTAATTGTTTTTTTGTATTAGATGTTTCTGTTTCTGTATATTTTTCAATATGTATTATAGAATGTCTTTTAACTTGGAGCTTTTCTCCCCGGGCCTCCACTGAAAATGGACATGTATCCAGTTGGACTAGCCCGGTTAACAAATGTAAAATAAATAAATATCATTCATTTATTCAATGATTCTTTTATTCATTTTTCATTCATGCTCAGGATCATGGTAATACAGTTTAGGGCCATAGAGATTCAGAGTCTATCATGACAAGTAACAGGTTCAAATCAAGAACCAGTCTTGGATGTATTGCCAATACACTGCGGGACAAATATACATGCTGCACACATTCCTAGTGGGCAATCCAGGCATCCACCAACTTGCCTATCTTTGTGCTGTGAGGAGGGGAACTGAAGCTTCCAGGGAAATACATGCAATCTCCATGCATGAGGCACCCCAGCCAAGACCAAAGAGAAGAACCAAGCACTATTAGGTAACAGCACTAACCACTATATATCTGTGTTGTCTCTGTATAGCATACCAGTGCTGTCAAGTCTACTGTGTACATTGCAAATTCAGCAAGACAGTTCACATGATTTACAAGGTGTACCTCATGATGCCACTATCAGATATGGGCACAGGAACCAAGTAGTTGCAACATAGTGCATGTGGCACTGCACAGGCAAGCTACAGAGAGGGATACCCCTCCCCACACACATACATACCAGCAGACACACAGACACACAATCATATACACAAAACACATAGAGCACACAAAAACACACGTGCGTGGATGTACAGTCATGCACCCATACTCACAAACACATACACATTCTCACATCTCACATCTCACAGACACACACACACACACACACACACACACACACACACACACAAAACAATCAGGGAAACACATACACACCCACATACACATGCACACACTCACAACAATAGGCACATACACGTGCACACACTCATAACCAGAGACACATACACACAGACATGCATACACTCATTCACAACCAAATACACACACACATACACACATGCACACAGATACACACATGCACACAGATACACAGATGCACACACTCACTCACAACCAGAGATATAGACACACACACATACACACACATTCACTCACAATCAGAGATACACACACACACACACACACACACACACACACACACACACACACACACACACACACACACACGCAATGTGTGGGATCCTGCCTGGTTAAGTCCAATCATAAATCAGTTTCGTTTGAAGTAATGATTGTACCTGACCCCCATAGCAAAAAGGTTGAAAAATTTCCCCAAAGCAAACTCTAGGCTCCTAAGAGATGGCATAAACAGTTTCAAAACCCCTACCATCACTGACAGCAATGACTCCTATATGGAGGTGTACACAAATGCCCTGTATAAACACCTATACAAATGTAGAGTCAGCCATACCAGAATGGATCAAAACAAGGTCCTCACAAAAAACAAGCCATTCTGGTGGACATCTAGCATAAATAGTTTATACAGCAAGAGAAAGAAACTGCTGTCAAAGAACAAGAAGGAATGGACTCAGCAGAGGAAGAACAGCCGCCACAGCTTGAACAAGCAAATTAGACATCTTGTAAAGTCCTCTAAAGCTAATTCTGAAACTTAATTAGCATCCCTAGCTAAGGATAATCAGAAGACATTTTTTAGTTACATTCAAAATCTAAAAGGGAAGGCCAAGCTTTGTACCAAATTAATAGTGGATAGTAACACTCATACTGAACCTGAGGACATCGTCAACCTGCTAGCAGACATGTTTGGTGAAAACGTCACC
>NC_056743.1:803244168-803259168 GCF_019279795.1 Protopterus annectens | reverse complement strand
CATTTTTTAATCTTTTTTACAGTGGTTAGTTATAAGTGCTGCTCTCAGCGCAGTGGCGCCTAGCAGTGATATGTATAGTCACTGATATCTCACAGCATACTTCCCATTGTAATCTGTGTAGACTCTGACCTGTCGCAATGTACGTTTCCCTTAAAATGCCCTTACTGTCTAGACAGATTTTTTTTAACTACTAGAGCATCCAGTTTGCACATAGCTGAACATTGCTCATCAAGTTCCTTATCTTATAGTTCTAGTCAATATTTAAATTTCCTTCACCCCTCCCTAGTAGATCAGTAGCCAGAGATATACACTTCCCAACTCTCTCTCTCTCCTCTGGCCAGCCTGATTGAGATGTGTATTCTGAGGTATTGAAGCAATTGCCTCATGTACACTGACAATCCACTTATTCTTAATAAAACAGATAAAATACGTGAGAGGTGTAAATACACTTTAATGTTGGAGGCAACACTCTCTCTTACAACCAAAACTAATCCTATAGAGGTTGTCAGTGACACTTGCACCATGTCTCCTGCACAGGGTAAAGACTCTGCAAATAAAACTACTTATGCTGAGGCACTTACAGGTAACCTTCCTAAAACACTAAGACCTCCTGCACAATGCAGTATATAAAAAAAAACAAAAGTCAGCCTTTACATAAACACTCCATTAAAACACCACCCACAGCTACACATAGTAACACTGTGTCCAATGCCTCTACTGCTAAAACCTTGAAGCAAACCGGTGCACAGCCAAATTTCCTGGTCATTGGTGAATGATTCCCTCATCAGACTGAATAAGGACGGAATCACAGTAAGCTGCCTTTCCTGGGCTAGGATCCATCAAGTCGCATAGACACTCAGGTCATCAAACCACAGGTGCCAGTATAACTCTGTCATAGTCCATACAGATGTTAATGACCTGAGACATACCTACCTTAACCATATGAAGTGAGACATGATCAAGCTCACTGATTTTGTGTCTTATGCAGGTATTAGCCTAGCACTGAAATGAATATTACTTTCTTCGAGGATGATGCCACATTACCAACAGAAAATGATTGATTTTAACAATTCACTTAGCTTCAGGTGTCAGTCCAAGGGGGTACAATATTTGATGGTCTGGGAGGACATGTTTGACAGATCACTCTGCTTTGCTAGCGATGGTCTGCACTTATTCCCTCTTAGACTTTCTGGTATTGGCAAAGACCTTTTCCACCCACATAGTGCTTTGTTTAAGGCAACGCCAAACTGATAAACCTCCCAATTTAACTGAACATATGAAGGCATACCTGAAGGTGGTACTGCTTGATGCTAGAAGTTGTAACAAAAACTACATTCCCTGCAAGCCTTCGTCTCCCTGGGAGTGTAGACATCTGTGAGGTAATGGAGACATTGCTTAAAGTTGTGGAGAGTACCCCAGCAATGCAAAGTTATAATGCCTTTCACATCTTTAGACCAGTTACTGCACAGGAGGTAACTAAAGGTGGAGGGGTCTCAGTCTATATCCAAACCAGCCTCACATCCAGACTAGTCAAAGTGTATGACCTACTGGAACTTATACATGTGCAACTCACATAAACAAGGTCTTGCACCATATCCTTGCAATCTATAGGTCCCTCTCCATGTCCCAGGAAACCCATACTACCTATCTCAATGTACTAGAGTCCCTCACAATTCAAACCAATACAGTATACATGGAGGATCTCAACTATCATTCTATAGATCAGGAATCCTACACCACTTCTAATGCACAGGCCTACAAACATCTTTGACCTTGTACTCACAAATATGGGAAGCTAATGTTCCTCACCCAATTTAATGTCCTTACTCATCAGATCTTTCCATAAAGCAGTATTGCTTGAAATAAAAATGAAATCTGGGAATCCAGAAAAACCAAAAAACCTTTAGGAACTATTCCAAAGCTATCCTCTCTCTACTAAGTGACTTTGGCTAAATTCTAAGCACCCTCAAACCCAGTAAACACCATAGCATATGCTGAATTATTTACAAAATCTCTACATAGCCATAATGATAGCTGTATAGACCAAGGTATGCCCACTCATATTAAGAATAAGACAAACTCAAAAGACAAGCCAGCATGGTGTAATCACAATATCAATTGGTAATGCAACAAAAAAAATCTTGGCCAAGCATAGAAGCAACAAGCCTCCTGACCAGTCTAAACAGGCAGCTAAGAGGGTTAATTAATACTTCAATGGCTAAATTCGAAGAAAAAATAGGTTCTCAGGCAAAGGAAAACCACAAAGCTTTCTACGGCTATGTTTACAAACTCAGGAGAAATACGCAACAATGCACAGAACGTATTGTAAATGGCATCACTCACACTGAACTGGAGGCCATTGCCAACTGTTTGGCTGACAGGTTCAGCTCATGTTTCTACCCTACCCCCCATATTCCAAATGAAATACTGCATACCACAATCCCCCCAGCCAGTACTAGGGAATGGGTCATCAATGTACTTTCCAAGGCCACAAACACTACTTCGATGGACCCTGCTAACATCCAGGGTTGCTTAATAAATAGCATGAAATGTGACCTCTCTGGTCTACTTGAATCACTTTTCATCTGGAGCCTACAGTCATGTTTTGTGCCCAAGAAGTGGAAGGTGGCTTCAGTCATTGCCCTGCATGAAGGAGGTACAACCACTGATCTGGGTAACTATAAGTCTGACCAACCTCATGTGTAAGGCCATGGAAGGAATCATCATGGACATTTTAAATGAGAACATGGGTAACCTGGACCCATCACTGATGAGCTTGCTAGAGGAAGGTCATGCGTATTAAATCTGGAGGACTTTTTTTGAGAGGGTCACCAAAGCATTAGATGAAGACAAGACTGTACACACAGCTTACTTTGAGCAGGCCAAGGCTTTTGAGACAATATCCCACTCAGGCATAGTAGACAAGCTCGCTAATTTAGATATAACCCTTTCATAACCCACTGGATAGCCAAATGGCTCACTGATAGGACCCAAGAAGTCAAAATAGGTGAGGCCACCTCCACCAACAGGCCAGTCACTAGGGGATTCCTCCAGGGCTCAGTAATGGGCCAATTCCTATTTGGCATCTATTTCTCTGAAATGGAAACAAATACTGAAGGTTTATGGCTGCCCAAGTTTGCAGATGATTGCAAACTGGTGGTTATCATTGGCTCCCCTACAGGCACTATCATTCCTCAAGAAGGCCTGTCTCTAACTAACAAATGGTGCCAAAGCCATGGTCTTAAACTCAATGTGAAGAAATGCATAATTGTACCCTTTGGGAAGTCATTCATCCTGGTTAATTACCATGTATTCCCCATGAGTTGACCTGGTAGACAGGGATCTGGGTACATAAGTAGACAGTGGCCTTACCTTCAACCACCACATGGCCACAGTGGGGAGGAAATCCTTTTATATTGCACAACTTATAAGTAAGGGCATGGCATCTAGGTCCAAAGATGTCATTATCCCACTGTACTCCACCCTTATCAGACTTATCAAAGAGTACAGTGCTCCCTTCGGTATGTACCTGACCAGGCATATGCAACAACTAGAGCGACCTCAAAGGTTCCTTACAAAAATAAACGATAAAAAACAGAAAAAGTGCCTAAATACAAAAGAATAACCAAGAAATAAGGCACTGGAGGATTCACCAGATAGCAAAACCAACTTTAATGAACACACGAAGAAAAATAACTCTTTAACTGGATCACCACGTTTTCATCAGTACAACTTCATCACATGAGCATACCAACTTGAGACAACCTTTTACATACAGCCCTTAATAAATCAATTAACAAATGTTCTACATTTAAAGACACAGTACAAAATAAGTACATAGAAAAGTGTCATAAAAAAACTACACATGTAGATCCCGTCTAACTTAAAATCACAATTAAATCAATTCAATACAATAACAGTACAATAAAATGTGAGAAAGAACCTTGAATACATATAGAAATAGTAAAACAACTGTGCAGTAAGATTTAAAAACATTTAAAAGCTGATGTAAATGAAAGCAGTCATGAATCTATACTTCAGAGCCTGCTGTATGTAAATCTTAATGAAACATCATCTACTGGATAAAGGTTTTCAGACAGAACATCAAAATTCAAAGTTTTACAGCTCTTAGTTTTAAGACTGGCTTCAATGACACCATGTCATTTAAACCAGGGTGTTTGTTTGCTTCTAACACTAACTGACATTTTTATATATATATATATATATAAATGTATATATATATATATATATATGTATATATATATATATATATATATATATATATATATATATATATATATATATATATATATATATATATATATATATATATATATATATATATATATATATACACACACACATATGCCAGTATAATTCTATGTACTCTAGGTGTATGTATTTTGTCGAGTAGATGGCGCTGTTTCATTAAGATTTACATGTTTTTAAATGTTAGTAAATGTTACTGCACAGTTTTACTATTTCTATATGTATTCAAGGTTCTCTCTCACATTTTATTTTATTATATTGATTAATTGCGACGTTAAGTTAGATTGGATCTACATGCAAAGGTTTTTAATGACACTTTTCTATGTACTTTATTTTGTTTTGTGTCTTTAAATGTGGAACATTTGTTAATTGATTTATTAAGGGCTGTATATAAAGGGTTGTCTCAAGTTGGTATGCTCATCTGATAAAGTTGTACTGAAAAAAACGCTGTGATCCAGTTAAGGCATTATTTTTGTTCGTGTGTTCATTAAAGTTGGTTTTGCTATCTGGTGAAGTCTCCAGTGCCTTATTTCTTGGTTATTCATTACAAAAATAATACAAGACATAACAAAACTGCCTTATGCAGAGTGCTTTAAAGCCATTTCCTGTACTCAGTCTCCTGTAGATTGCTGAGGGGGTGATCTATACCTGGCTTACAAATCATCTGCAAACCCTACACTTATGAATTTCCTGTATATTTGCAAGTTAAATAGTACCAGAAATACAAGGTCTAGGGACCTGAATTTTGTCTATGACTTAAACAGAACATGCTGGAGAGACAGATATGTGTCCCAGAGATTGCCCCTCCTTTGGAACAGGCTTCCCATACATGTGAAGCTGAGTTCTTCTATTACCCAGTTTAAACTCAGCCTAGACCAGTGGATGGGGAAAAGGACATTTGCACCGGGCCTGGCACCCATGTTCCTTATGGACAGAGGTAGATTATAGATGCCTGACCCTCAATGTCTTATTTGGGTACAGGACATCATCATTATTCCTTTTGGAAAACTTGGATAGGCTTACGAAGATGGCCTGGGTCATTAGCCTAGTAACAATCTATGAATCTATAAGCATTTTTCTTTTTGGTTTTGTAGTACCAGTTTTATAATATCTGAAGAAACGAGTTCAAGTGTATGTGTGCTTGTTTCCAAACATATCACATTAAACTACAGGCTAAAACATAAAGGCATACAGCACTCAACAGTGAATGAGATAAATAGTGTAAATAGCAGAAATGGTCGGGCAGATGAAGTAAAAAAACAGTCATTCAAATGAATAATAATCAAGGCTGTCCGACAGCCAAACTGAACAAGTGTGTAAGGAGGGATCGCTGCAAAATGGCCAAAGTGTGGGGACCCTCTCAGTCACAGGGCTGAGATGTTGCAGAGGTGTAAATTCAAGTAAGAAAATGCTGAAATGTTGGAGGGTTCACACTATGATCTATGATCCTCCAACTACTCTAAAGAGGCAGAACATTGGGACCTCACCAGTCTGAAAAGAACCAGCAAGTCATTCAGGTGGGAGGGGGATCCCAGACAATGCAGGACTAAATACACAAACACAAAAACTCTGTAAGTCATTTCTCAACAAAATGACAAGCAGCACAGACTTCACTGAAATGACATCATGTCGGTAACAGGAACTACTGTTAAGCAGCTGAATTGCAGGTTCTGCAGTAGCTGAAAATGGTCAGATTCAAAGATGAGACGCCCGAGGTAGTAGGATGTGCAGGAATTAAGCAAGGAGGAAACAAGGCATAGCTACTTAAAGGTCCTTAGATCAGTGGAGGCATTTAACTTTGGGTACATCCCATATTTGAAAGCATAATGAGTTAATTACGACTGGCATATGGTGGTCAGCACCTCAGCCAGGACAGCTTCAGTATTTCTTCCCTTGCTCACACTGTACAGTCCATCTCTCCTGTGGATGATACTTGGATTTAGATTTGGAAAGTTAGAGTTCCTAAGGGTGGTGTGTATTGCAGTCCTCACTGTCTTAGAGATATTATGCTTAAGTAATTATTATTCAGGCAATGCCAGATGACTTCCAAGTCATCTGCGAAGGATGACAAGGCCATCTACAGTTGACTGAATAACCAGATTTCGATTTATGATTTACCAAAAGATCAGTTCTGGAATTCATAAATAGAAAAACACTAAAACACATAATATATACAGAGAAAGAGGTTGGCAAAGAAGAAGTGGGATTGTCAGAGAGATGAAGAAAGTAGACAGGAGTACAAGGAGATGAGGTGCATGGCAAAGAGAGAGGTGGCGAAGGCTAAGGATAAGGCGTATGGAGAGTTGTATGAAAGGGTTGGACACTAAGGAGGGAGAAAAGAATCTGTACTGATTGTCTAGACAGAGGGACCAAGCTAGGAAAGATGTGCAGCAGGTAAAGGTGATAAAGGATAATGAGGGAAACATACTCACATGCGAGGAGAGTGTGTTGAGGAGATGGAAAGAGTACTTTGAGGGGTTGATGAATAAAGAGAATGAGAGGGAGAGAAGGTTGGATGATGTAGGGATAGTGAATCATGAAGTGCAATGGATTAGCAAGGAGGAAGTAAGGATAGCTATGAAGAGGATGAAGAATGGAAAGGCTGTTGGTCCAGATGACATATCTGTGGAAGCATGGAGGTGTTTAGGTGAAATGGCAGTGGAGTTTTTAACCAGATTGTTTAATGAAATCTTGGAAAGTGAGAGGATGCCTGAGGAATGGAGAAAAAGTGTTTTGGTACCTATTTTTAAGAATAAGGGTGATGTGCAGAGCTGTAGTAACTACAGAGGGATTAAATTGATCAGTCACAGCATGAAGTTATGGGAAAGAGTAGTGGAAGCTAGGTTAAGATAGGAGGTGATGATTAGTGATCAGCAGTATGGTTTCATGCCGGGACTACAGATGCGATGTTTGCTCTGAGAGTGTTGATGGGAAGTACAGAGAAGGTCAGAAGGAGTTGCATTGTGTTTTTGTAGACGTAGAGAAAGCATATGATAGGGTACCTAGAGAGGAGTTGTGGTATTGTATGAGGAAGTTGGGAGTGTCAGAGAAGTATGTAAGAGTGGTACAGGATCTGTACGATGGTAGTGTGACAGCGGTGAGGTCTGTGGTGGGAGTGACGGATGCGTTTAAGGTGGAGGTGGGATTACATCAAGGATCAGCTCTGAGCCCTTTCTTATTTGCAATGGTGATGGACAGGTTGACAGATGAGATCAGGCAGGAGTCCCCGTGGACTATGATGTTTGCAGATGACATTGTGATCTGTAGTGAGAGTAGGGAACAGGTGCAGGAGACGCCGGAGAGATGGAGATATGCTCTAGAGAGAAGAGGAATGAAGGTCAGCAGGACTAAGACAGAATATATGTGTGTGAATGAGAGGGAGGATAGAGGAATGGTGAGGATGCAAGGAGTAGAGGTGGTGAAGGTGAATGAGTTTAAATACTTGGGATCAGTAGTTCAGAGTAATGGTGAATGTGGAAGACACGTGAAGAAGACAGTACAGGTAGGATGGAGTGGGTGGAGAAGAGTGTCAGGAGTGATTTGTGACAGACGAGTACCAGTAAGAGTGAAAAGGAAGGTCTACAAGAGGGTAGTGAGATCAGCTATGTTATACGGGTTGGAGACAGTGGCATTGACAAAAAGGCAGGAGTTAGAGCTGGATGTGGCAGAGTTAAAGATGTTAAGATTTGCACTGGGTGTGATGAGGGTGGACAAGATCAGGAATAAGTATATTAGAGGGTCAGCCCAGGTTGGAAGGTTTGGAGACAAAGCCAGAGAGGCAAGATTACATTGATTTGGACATGTGCTGAAGAGGGATGCTGAGTATATTGGGAAAAATATGCTAAGGATGAAGCTGCCAGGTAACAGGAAAAGAGGAAGGCCTAAGATAAGGTTTATGGAAAGGTGAAAGAGGACATGCAGGTGGTTGGTGTGATAGAGCAAGATGCAGAGGTCAGTAAAACATGGAAACAGATGATCCACTGTGGTGACCCCTAAAGTACAGTTTTGTACCTACCATAAATGTAGATGTTCGAGTACTCATACAGCTGCAGTCATAACAGATGGGTTATCCTGCCATCAGGTGGGTCCTCGGTTGGCCTAATTCCAAAGTCTAGGTCCGGCTTCAGTTGTCGTCGCTTCCTCCCTGACGTCAGTGTGGCAGGGGTATAAAAGAGGCAGCTGACGCCATTTTCTTCAGTTTTTCTTGCCCCAGATGTCAGGTGCCCCCAGAAGGAAGGCAAACATAATGTTATGCAAAAATGCAATGTTGATAAATCAAAAACAGTAGTTGCAAGCAAATACACCATAAAAGAGTACCCCAGAAGGTTATATGAAAAGGGTTTGTCATAAGGCCTGTCCTAAGAGGGGTTGGAGGGAGGGAAACCTGGACTGCAGCTGTATGAGCACTCGAACATCTACATTTATGGTAGGTACAAAACTGTACTATGTTCATCGTGCATACAGCTGCAGTCATAACAGATGGGTAGAATCCCAAAGCTAAGTAAGGGTGGTAGGCACTAAGTGGAACTAGGAGGGGCTAGGATGCCCTGCAGGACTGCTGTGGCAAAGCCCGCTCTAGATTTAAAGTATAGTGGGAGGTGATAGTGCTTGGAGAAAGTGTGCACTGAACTCCAGGTGGCTGCTTCCAAAATATCCTTGGTAGGGACCCCCTGAGGAAGGCTGCAGAGGTAGCTGTGGCTCTGGTGGAGTGGGATCTGATGCATGCAGGCACAGTTTTTCCATGAAATGAGTAACAAAAGTGTATGCAGTGGGCTATCCATTTTGAAATGGTCTGTTTGGAAATAGCCTTTCCTTGAGCACCTGCAGCATAGGACACAAAGAGTTGCTCAGATTTCCTGAATGGCTTTGTCCTGTCCAAATAATAACGAAGTTGTCTGTGAATGTCCAAGGAATGTAGTAGTCTTTCCCCTTTGTTTTGTGGATTAGGATAAAAGGTAGGTAAGTGGATAGTCTGATTCAAAGCTACACTGGATACTACCTTTGGCATAAAGGTAGGGTTGGTTCATAAGGAAACTGTCCTGATGGAAAATGATGAATAGTTGCACAGCCATGAGGGCCTGTAGCTCCAAAACCCTGCGAGCTGAGGTGATAGCCAGAAGAAAGGCTGTTTTCCATGACAAGTACTGTAACTCTGATGAAGAAGCTGGCTCGAAGGGAGGAAGGGTCAGCTTTTCCAATATGAAGTTGAGGTCCCAAGCAGGGACTGGTAGTTTCCTTGGGGGTTTAATATTCTTTGCCCCTCTGAGGAAATGCCTTAAGAGAGGATGAGAGAATAAAGGAGGATCTGTGTTGTATTGTGCAGAAATGGCTGAAGCGTGGATCTTGATGGAGGAGAAGGAAAGTCCATTGTTTAACATCTCAGCTAGGTACTGTAAAATTTGAGGTATATTTATTACCCAAGGATTCTGTCCCTTCTTTTGATTCCAAGCACAAAATCGTTTCCATTTGGTGGAGCAGGCCTTTCTAGTAGAAGGTCTTCTGGCCTCCAAGATGACATCCTGTACCTCCTTGGAGAGGAGAAACTGTTGGGAAATCAAGGAATTCTCCATGCAGCTAGATTTAGAGTTTTGAGATGTCTGTGAAGAGTTTTGTAGTTGTGCTGGGACAACAGAAGAGGGACTAGAGGTAGGATCCATGGTGGGGAGTGTGTCAGGCTCCTCAGGAGCGGATACCAGTGTTGTCTTGGCCAGTCTGGAGCGATGAGAATCATTTTCGGCCACTCTGCTCTGGCTTTTAATAGAACTTTGGGCAGCAGAGGAAGAGGCGGGAAGGCATAAACTGTCAATGTTGCCCAATTGAAGGAAAGTGCGTCCACTTTCTAGGCCTGTGGATGATAGGTCCTTGAACAAAATGTTTTCAACTGGCAATTTCTGTGGGTAGCAAAGAGATCTATGTCTGGCTGTCCCCATGCCTGAGTTATCTTTGTGAAAATATGAGGATGCAACTTCCATTCATGTGGATCTGTCATATTTCTGCTTAGGTTGTCTGCCAGTGTGTTTTCCTTCCCTGGCAGGAATTGTGCCTGTAGTTGAATTTTCAATTCCAGTGCTGTGTTCCATAGGGTCATGGCTTGCCTGCACAGGGGGTATGAATGAGTTCCCCCCTGTTTGTTTATGTACCACATCACTGTGGTGTTGTCTGTCCTTATCAATAGCTGGCCTGGATGCAGTAGGTCTTTGAAGGTCATAATAGCCTTTTGCACGGCTAGCATTTCCTTTTGGTTGATGTGAAGGAGCTTCTCTTTTCGTGCCCATTTTCCCTGAATGCACTGATTTGTCATGTGTGCTCCCCATGCGTAGTCTGAGGCATCTGTTGTGATGATTTGAGTTGCTTGAGGTACACAGAAAGGAAGACCTGTGTTTCTTTGGCAAGCTTGAGCCCACCACATAAATTCCATTTGAAGGCATGGAATGAGTGGTATAATTGCTTCCAATCTGTGGCTGTGTTGAGACCATAAGTTTTTTAGGTACCATTGAAGTTTCCTCATATGCAGCTTTTCACATGGGATAAGTAGGATGCAAGATGCCATGAATCCCAGAGCCTGCAGGACTTTCCTTGCAGTTAGCCTGGTATAAGTTGCCATTTTTCTGAAGTATTGAGACAGTTGCCCTTGCTTGTCTGGCATGAGGTAGGCCATCTGGGTGGTTGTAACCAAGTTGGCACCCAGGAAAATTATTTGTTGAGAGGGTATTAGTTTTGATTTCTTTTTGTTGACTGTGTATCCCAGGAAGTTCAACAGTTTTATTACAAATGCCAGGTGCTGCAGTAGTATGTCCTTGCTGTCCGCTTGGATCAGACAGTCGTCCAGATATGGGTAGATTTGTATCCCTTGTAGTCTGCAGAAGGCGATTATTGATGCCAGGCATTTCGTAAACACTCTGGGCGCAGTAGATAAGCCAAAGGGCAATGCAGAGAATTGATAATGGGTTGAACCTGCAAGAAATCTGAGGTATCTTCTACAATCTTGTCTGATAGGGACATGCAGGTATGCCTCCTTGAGGTCCAATGTTACCAGCCAAGACTCCTTGCCCAGCATGGGAAGAAGCTGCTGTAATGTGAGCATCTTGAATTTTGGCACCTGTAGATATGTGTTTAGGATGGATAGGTCTAAGATAGGTCTCCAATCTTTGTCTTTCCTTGGTACCAGGAATAATCTAGAATAAAACCCTTGACCTTGTTCTTTTGCAGGTACCACTTGAATTGCTTTCATGTCCATGAGAGCTGAAATTTGTTTTTGTGCATATGCCCTTTGATTTTGTGGCAGGTTTGGCATGCCTCTCGTTTTTGGAAGGGTGTGAAAGTGGAACCTGTAGCCTCTGTCTATAATGTCCAGAATCCATTTGTCTTTTGTAACAATATGCCAATTTTTTGAGAATAATGTCAACTTTCCGCCCAAAGGTGCTGTCATTAAAGCTTTGCTTGGCAGGTGTAGGGGGAAGTCATTGTGTCTGTTTTCTAAAAGACTGTGATCTATCTTCTCCACCTCTTGGGGTTGGTGCTTGCCACTGTCTGGCTCTGAAAGATCCTTGAGGTTGCCCTCTACCCCTTGGATGCCTGTATCTGCCCCTTTGAGGTCTGTCTGTGGCTGGAAAGGACCAATTTTTTGAAGGCCAGTTTCTGCTGAAACGTGGAGGCTGTACCTGCAAGAAATCGTTCACTGTTTGCATTGATTTCGCTTTTTCCTCCATTTTCTTTAGCACCTCCTCTGCTTTAACACCAAACAATACATCTTTTTGAAGAGGTGCATCTAATAATTTAGCTTTGACATGATCTGGTAAGGTTTGCTCTTTGAGCCAAGCATGCCTACGTATAACAGACCCCGTAACAGCAGCTCTACATGAGGCCTCTAAAGCATCAAAACCACACTGCAAGGTATGTTTACCCACTTGCTCTGCACCATGCAACAAATCCTGCAACTCTTTTAAATCTGGTTGTTATGGTTGTGTCATCTTGCTTTTCAGCTGAGATATCAAAAACTGTTGATACTTTAACATATGGAACTGACAGTTTAATGCCCTCATGGTTAAAGTGGCCGAGGTGTACACCTTTTTCCCACACCTTTCTAAAGCTCTGGAATCTCTCTCTGAAGGTAATGGGTTTTTAGCAGTAGAGGCCTTAATTCCCTTGGGACCCTGTGAAATAGTTTCTGGGTCAGCAGTATGGCTTTTATACAGGAACTGGTGAGAATCAGGAACCCGGTAATACCTGTCTGGTTTAACAGGAGCTGGAGGCAAAGAATCTGGGTTGAGGCTGGCTTCTATGTACACATCATCCAATATATCTAAAACAGGAGGGATAGCCAGAGGCCTATGCTGGGGGAGCAGAAGAAATTCCCTGAGCCTTTTCTTGGAATCTGAGTAATCTTGGCCTTCCCAGTGAAAGTGTCCCCTCAATGTATGCAGGGTTTCCCCAAAAGAGAAGTCCTCAGGGGGGGAGACCGAGGGAATAGACTCCTCTGCATCAGAGTCTTCGAATGGAGAATAGGTACAATCCTGGTCCTCAGATAGTTCTGAGGTAATAGAAGCTTGATCTGAGGAAAGGTAGTCTTCCTCTAATCTAGGCCTTTTGTCAGAGGGGGGTTGAGAACCCCTGATAAGAGTAATCAAATCCTCAGCCATTTTAAGCATCTGCTTTTTAGGCATGGTGCCTTGAGCGGGTGTCTGAGGAACCTGTTTTTTGGTTTTCATGGCTGTTTTAGATTTAGTGAAGGCTTTAATAGAGCAGGAGGAAGGCCTGAAGACCCCTTGAGAAATGGCAGGCCTGTCTAAATTCTGAGTTTCCCCGCCAGGAGTGGCGTCGGTATCTGTAGTAGGAATGGGAGCCGAGGAGCCTGCGACCTCGGGTACTGAAGACACCGGTAATGCATTGTCATCGGTACTCAGGGGCTGCGTAGGTGCCTCGCTGAGTACCGGAGGACCGGTAGTCGGCCTTAGCGTGGTATCAGTAGGTGGTGCGGACCTCGTATGCCGGTCCTTATCTTTGCGTTTTTTGCTCAAAACTGGAGTCGGAGTATCCGACGACATAATATAATTAAATTTTTTGCCAAAAAAGTGAAGGGCGAACTCCGCCCGACGCTTAATAGTGCATTTGTTGAATCTAGCACAAAAACGGCAGGCCGAGACGTCGTGGTCTGGGCCTAAGCAAGGTATACAGTAAGAGTGGAAATCATTATGCGGTATTTGCTTCCCACATGAAATGCAATTATTAACTTTGTCTGACATCGGTCTGAGGCAAGAAAAGTTTCCCCAACGGGGTACTTAGCTTTCAAGAAGACTTCGGCTGAAATACTTTCGTAAATCTCAGGAGCTGGCCGACCGGCACTTGCGAACTGCTTCTGCTTCGGGCACCGTGCGGCAAGAAAGACTGAAGAAAATGGCATTGGCTGCCTCTTTTATACCCCTGCTGCACTGACATCAGGGAGGAAGCGACGACGACCGACGCTGGACCTAGACTTTGGAATTCGGCCGACCGAGGACCCGCCTGACGGCAGGATAACCCATCTGTTATGACTGCAGCTGTATGCACTATGAACATCGGGAACAGCCGAAAGAAGATGATAAGATGATATATATATATATATATATATATATATATATATATATATATATATATATATATATACATATATACACATATACACACACACACACACACACACACACACACACACACACACACATACACACACACACACACACACACACACACATATAAGTTTTGTTGGTCATTTGTCTGAGCTACAAGTTGTGGACCACATCCTTGAAACTAAGGATGATATATGTCATAATATAACAAATGAAACATGCACAGAGACTATTACAGAGGGTCCCCCTGAAAAACTGCATCCATCACTCAATCTTATCATGGAAGAAGAAAAAACTGAATACGGTGATTCCTACGTAGCTGAAGAATTTGCTGCATGGAAGAAGAGACAAGCTAGATTACACAGTCTCTTAATCACCCACAGACGTATGAGAAGTAAATTTAATATGGCGGAGGTATTGATACAGATGAATACTGTATTTCTAGAAAGATCTGTCTTGGTAGATGACATAATATTCATCTAGACTAAGTTTAGCTTCAAAACGTCAGTACAATTCAATTTGCACTTAAGCCTTTGGCCCTTGTAACGATAAACATGTTAAGGTAAGCAGTAGGCAAGACTAATCGATAGCCAAGCAGGATAGTAAGTATAACTAGAGGTACAAGGACAGTCGGAGCAAAAGAAAAGACATAAAAAGCGCATTGCAGGGTGCAGCGAGAGTGGCATACCTACTCATCGTTTTATGGAGTAGGCATCACTGACAGTCCTGCCCTATCCAGTCACTACTTTGTCTCTTGTGTGCGCCAATATATGCACATCATGGTCTTTTATATCTGGTGAAGCTGGTCTCCTAGATTTGGGAACACTGCTGAGGACACCTGTGATTGATGGGAATCAACTTCCGTAGCAATGCAACTCACAAAATATACATCAACCATGTCATCCCTCATAACTAGAAGGCCACCCTCTCTAGCATAATGTGTGATATAGTCACTATAGTTTTCTGCTGTGATATTACCGATACTTGTCAACCATAACTGGCACCTGCCTAGCCTACCTGGTATTGTCTGCTGTTGTTACCACCTGGGACTGGATGCACAAGTACCTAACTGAGTAATGGGTACAGAGAAAATACATACACACATATACACTTACATAGATTAAAT